>NW_020954595.1:6101096-6131591 GCF_900497805.2 Vombatus ursinus | reverse complement strand
GGATGGACGGATGCATGGATGGATGCATGGATGGATGGATGGATGGATGGATGGATGGATGGATGGACAGATGGATGTACATATGGATAAATTGATGGATGGATGCATGGCTAGATGGATGCATCGATGCATGGATGGACGGGATGGATGGATGGATGGATGCATGGATGGATGGATGGATGGACGGACGGACGGATGGATGGATGGATGGATGGATGGATGGACAGATGGATGTACGTATGGATAAACTGATGGATGGATGCATGGATAGATGGATGCATGGATGCATGGATGGATGGATGCATGGATGGATGGATGGATGGATGCATGGATGCATGGATGGATGGATGCATGGATGCATGGATGGATGGATGAGTGAAAAAGCATTTATCAAGTACTTGCTATATTCCAAGCACTAAGACTAAGCATTGGGGATGCAGATGTAAAAGTGAAGGCAGCCTTTATCTCCAAGAAGCCTCTATTCTAATAGAAGAAACAATACATATACGGGAGTAATGGCCAGGTACAGATCTTTTGGTTTGGAACATTCTAGGAATGGTGAGGAGAACCATTTGTTGATGCTGTTGAGTCATTTTCAGTCTTGTCCAACTCTTCATGTCTCTGTTTGGGGTTTTCTTGGCAGAGATACTGGAGTGGTTTGCCATTTCCTTCTCCAGCTCATTTTACAGATGAGGAAACTGGGGCAAAAAAGATTAAATGACTTGCCCAAGGTCACACAGTTAGTACTGTTTGAGGTCAGATTTGAAGTCAGGAAGATGAGTCTTCCTGACTCCAGGTCCAGTGCTCTATCCACTTTGCTACTTAGCTGCCCCAAGTAGAACCACAGAGTCATGGACTGACACAGCCTTTCCAGTGGAAGAGGCTGTATTGATTTAATTATGGATCCAGAAATGGAAAGTGATGAGGGACAATGAAAGGTATACAAGCAGCAAGAAGGGGGCTACCAAAAAGATGAGTGGAAAGTGAAGTGAGACATGGTTGAAGCCTGACTCACCGGGCAATGAGGATAGTGAATCCCCAGGGCAGCAGTTCCAGACCTGAAAGGGTTAAACTCTCCAGGCCATGGTCCTCAAGCCAGGCCAATGGCAGGAACATGGCCATGAAATAAAGTAACCATAGGGGAAAGGGGAAAGGCGAAGGGCTTCATCAATAACACAACCGATGTCATGACCAGGCCTGTGTCAAATAGCAACCCCATCAGACCTCTTCCATTTTATGTATGTAGGCAGGATGATCAGGTGGCTGGAGTTCCAGACTTAGAGTTAAGAAGAAAGTCTGTCTTCCACAGTCCTTGTGGGATCCTGGGAATATCCCTTCCCTTTTCTGGGCTTCTGTTTCCTCATCTCTAGCTGAGCCTTTTCCAGTCCTCCTGATGAATATCTGGCCACTGGACCCAGATGGCCCTGGAGGAGAAAGTGAGGCTGGTGACCTTGCACAGCCCTCCCTCAAATCAAAGTCAATTGCAAGTCACGTCCTCATCTCCCTGCTGTCACGGTCCTCTTCGAGAACAATGGACAAACACAGCAATCCTCATCTCTAAAATGAGAATTTTACCTCCTAGGGTTGTTGGGAGGATCAGATGAGAAAGAATTTATGTGAAGCACTTTGCAAACCTTAGATCACTATGAAAATGCTAGCTATTGTTGTTGGTGGTGGTGGTGGTAGTTGTAGTAGTGCACAGCAGCAGCAGCAGCAGGAGTACCAGTAGTAGTAATAGTAGTGACAGTAGTAGCAGCGGTAGTAAGCTGATGACTCCAAGGAAGGGTCTGAAGTTCCTCAGGATCAGTAGAAGGGACTGAGGACTCCAAGCCTGGAGCAGAAAAGACTCAGGGGAGCCATGACAGTTGCATCCAAGTATCTGAAGGGCTGACATTTGGATGAGGCACAGGCTTGCCCTCTTTGGCACCAGAGGACAGTGCTAGGAGTGACAAGTGCAGTTGTAGGGGAGCTGGATTTAGGGGTGATGTCAGGGGAAATTTCCTAAACTGACAGCTCTCCCAGTGTGGAGAGGGCCTGCCTGAGGGGCGGTGGGGCCCTCCTCACTGGAAGGCTTCAAGCCAAGGCTACTGGGATGAATTGTTGAGGGAATTCTTGCTGGGCTCCAGGTTACACTAGATGCCCACTGAGGACCCTCCCAACTCTGCAATTTCATGGTTCTAAACTGGTTACTGTTGCCCTTTTTGCCTTGTTTCCTTTAATTTTTAATATTTTCCTCAGTTTGGAATTTTTATTATTTTTCTTAATCTAAGAATAAGATACATCTAGCAGCAGATGGATTAGATCACAGGAGTTAAAGCATTTCTCCTCATTATATCTGATATTATTGTCACATGCAAAGTGAGGGATTGAGACAGCAGCCCAGCTGGGTAACTCATGCCAGAAAAATCACTTTTATTTAAAATATCCAGAAACATTTTTTTGTTTGAATTGTTGGTGAAGTGGAAAGTCCATTGGTTTTCAAGTCAGATGATCAGAGTTTGAATCAGAACTTTGCTTGGTACTTGTGTGATCTTGAGCACATTTTGCTCCTTTTGGCCTGTGAGAGGATTGGACAAGAAGACCCCTAAAATCTCTTCCAGATTTAAATGTCTGGTCCTTCTACAGAAGCCTCTTGCTGTCCATAAGGATAAAGTTCCTTGGTTTGAAAAGTGGATACAGAAGGCACCAGTTTTAGGGTAACCGGTATCCATCAATCTCTTTTGGAGGTGAGAATTCTTGCACATTTCACAAAAACCATTATCTTCTGACTGAGTGTTAGACTAGATGACCTTTTAAGTGCCTTCTGTTTCTAAACCTGTGATCCTGTGAATCTACCATGTGCCCTTGGACACCTCTCAGAGCCTCAGTTTCCTCATCTGTAAAATGGGTTTTAAAATAGTGGTAGTCCCTCCCTCACAGGGGCATTGTTGCTCGCGGCCGTAAAGCGCTTTGCAGGCTTCCACTTGCTATAGAAATGCCTGTTTCTGTCATCATCATTATAATTATTATCATTTTCTTGCACCCCCTCCCACTCCCTGAATGTATAGACATACGGTAGCTAACAATGCGTGATTGATGGAGAGTTCTGTCTGTTCTCTTGGCTCTCACACAAGAATGAGAGCATTAACAAGGCCCTCTGGGTTGTAAGAGATCAGATGTGGGGAGGTGGTACACAAGCAGCAGGCTGGTGCATCTTTTTTCCAAAGGCGCCATCATTCTTCACGTCTATGACCACCAGAACAGCCTTGACAACCTTCAAGGTCCCTCCTGGCTCCATGTCTCTAGTCCCATGACCTACATCCTACTGACATACAGTCAGGTCCCTTCCCTTTATAACCGGGGTCGCTGGGCACTTCTCTAGTGAAGCTGCCAGGCTCAAGGGCACCCGTATTAAACATGATCTGGGGAAACTGGCAGATATACACGCGGAGCTGTGATACGTGAGGATTGAGTGGGTCGAGGCATCATGAGGAGCTCTTATTTATATTTAGCAGCACACAGATGAATAGATAAAAGAAATAAGCAGAATTACAAAGAAAAGATGTGAGCACAGCTGTGGGGAAAGCGGACATTGGAATTAGAGCATTGGCATGGAGCTGAATGGGCTTTTCTTCTCGGAAAAACATGTTCTGTATGTATGCTTTACACAGGGTATCCTGTTTAAATTAAGTTTCTATCAATTCTTTAAGTGGTTTCTCCCCAAATGGGCCTCTCCTCTGAATAGAAAAGGTAGGTTTGTTTTGCAGAAGGCGTGGGATCAGAGGGTTCAAACTGGAAAAGACTTCCCAGGGCATCTAGTGGGTAGAACTCCAGACTTGGATTCAGGGAGACTCGGAGTCATCCATACTCTGCCTTTAACATTTACATACTCTGTGACTCCAGGAAAGTTACTTAACCTATCAGCCCCCATTTCTTTATCTGCAAAATAAGGGGGTTAGAAGGAGGAATCTTGTCTCGTTGTCAGGATAATGAACTATTTCATAGGCCCTCAGTCTCTTAGAGATTTTATTTTTATTTCATTTTGACAAACATTTATTAAAGACTAGATACTATGTTAGGTGCTGATACAGAGTCAGAAAGGAGATACCTCCTGCCCTCAAGAAACTTACAGTTTACTGAAGGGAAGCCACACATACACAGATAAGGAAATACAAAGTAATTTAAGTAGGGAGAGGACTCTAATACCTGAGAGAGGACAAAGGAAGAGATCAGGGAAGACTTCCTGTAGGAGGTGGTCATTTACATCCCAGGATCAGAGAACTAAGTGAAAGAGAATTTAGAACTTATCTAGTCTAATCCCTTTGTTTTACAGATGAAGGAAGGAGTGGAGAGTGATATCTTCTCCTGGGTCACACAGGAAGGAAGTAGGGCAGCTGAGATTTGAACTCAGGTTCTGTTCCTTCAGGTTCAGCCTTCTTTCTTTTTTCTTTTTATTTCTTTTTTTTTCTTTTTTTTTTTTTGCGCTTAGGCAGTTGGGGTTAAGTGACTTGCCCAAGGTCACACAGCTAGTAAGTGTCAAGTGTTTGGTCTGAGGCCAGATTTGAACTCAGGTCCTCCTGACTTCAGGGCCGGTGCTCTATCCACTGCACCACCTAGCTGCCCCAGGTTCAGCCTTCTTTCCAGGGCATCATGCTGCCCAAGTCTTAAAAGAAGCTGGAGATTCTAGGAAGCCAAGATGACGAAGGCATGCTGTCTGGCCAAGAGGGACAAGTCCCTGGTTGTGGGAGGTGTATTGGGTTCAGGGAGCAGCTAGTAAGCCCATCCGACTGGTTCAGAGTCAACGAAGGGCAGTAAAGTCATTGATTTAACTCTGGAAAGGATCATGGAGGTCATTGGGTCCAAACTTTACAAACCAGGAAACTGAGGCCAGGAAAGGCAATGAAACAAATCTGGGAATCTAGGTGGAAGCTGGGATATAGAGAGTGTTCAATAGCAGGCTGAGGAGGTTACGGTCCTGAGTGTCTGGAAGGATGATATTATGGGTGGGTAGGACCTTAGAAGAAAAAGAGATCTTCTGGTTTCACCATCTCCTGGCTGTTCTGGGTCTACACCTGAAAGGTAATGAGCCAGTCTTTCCCTTTACCCTGCTCTCCAATAAGCCAGAATGAAAATAACTCCCTCCTTTGCTTTTGTTCCTGGCATCACTCTTTTACAAAGACACTAGGAGCAGATCTGACAGTGTGGCGTATTTAAACAGGAGGAACTAATGCCAGCAGCTCTTCTAAGCTAATAATAAAATGCTCGCCAATTAGACAGGCACGCATAGATTAATGTGACAGACTGAAGTGTTGTGTCTCCTCAGCTATCGTGCCTCCTATTCTCCCCTCCATCTAATGCTACTCTCCTAGGACGCTCAAGTTGCAGGAGACACTGAAAGTTATGGAGATCAATTCCTTGCCAGTAGATGAACCTCCCCCCAAATTCCCAGCAAATGCCCATCTAACCTCTCTTGGAACTTTTCCAGTGACAGAGAGCTCATTCCTCTGTAAAGTGAGTGGAAAGAACACTGGTTCTAGAGTTTAAGGACTTGGGTTCAAATCCTGTCTTTGACCCTACCTTTGTGACCTTGGAAAAATCACTTAACCTCCCTAGGTCTCAGTTTCCTCCTCTGTAAAATGAGGGGGTTAGACTATATGGCCTTTGAAGTACTTTCTAGCTCTTTATCTATGGTTCTTTGATCCTCTCTTCAACTCCCCCATCCCCCCTAGTAATCTATTCTAGGCCTGACGTTCACTCTTCTTTTGTTTATAGCAGGGATGGGGAAAGAGAAGATTGGGTATTTAATGAGTAATTGATCCATTCACTTTTATTCCTTCCCTAACATGCCTCCAACATGGTCCTTTCTAAGTGGCCCAATGCTGTAAATTGTGTCAATTAGCTGCTTTCCCCTTTCTTAATTCTTAGATAGCATCTTTTTACATCCACCCCTTGTCTGGTTAGCAGTCACTTCCCAGTTCAATTCTTCACCCCTATCAGACAGTCTAGACAGCCAACCTTCCTCCCCGCTGACACTGTTCGACGAGTGATGACTGTTTGGGTTCAGTAATTGAGCTGGTTCTCACTCCACCAGATTGGATTATCATCCAGCCCCCATCCTCCCAGCTTGCAAGCACAGCCTGAGAGACTTTGTCACCATGTCCTTTCCCTAACGTGCAAGAGAGATAAGAATCCTTTCAATTAGGGCCCAGGCTTTAAGAATTGAATAGATTTCAACATTTCAGGGTTTTTCCTAGAGCAAATGCTTCTTGCTGCAATGATGAATGCAAACAAAATGAAAAATGGAAACATTCCAGAACATTTGCCCTTCTCTTGGCTTGCCTGGGTGATCTCTATGCCCAGAGTGATGGTCTTTGCTGACAGTTCTAACATACGAGGACAAGTCCCTGGTGAGGAAAATGTTTGTCAGGTGAGACTGACGAGCATGACGAACATTCTGATCAGCAGCTCACTGTCTGCTTCAATCTGGATACAGGTCAGCTACCAAAAACTTCTTGAAAATGGAGCCCGAGGAAGGCTGACCATCTACTCCCACCCCTCCCTCCCCATTCTCATGTTGGGGACGCAAGATGTCCCTACATGGAGAATAATGTGGGAAGCTGTCATTTCCATGAGATTCTGTTGCCATACATTTTTAGTTCAGTTTCTAATATGTCTGCTCCAAAGATACAATGTTGTTCCTAAGCCACGCTTTCTTTTGTGTAATGAACCCCAGCACATTTTTGTTAGGAAACTGCACTGGAAGTTACTGAGAGCAGAAACTATCTTATTATAATGTCACATTTTTACCGCTTTACTTACAACAATCCTATGCACCTGGTAGGGTATCACTATCTTATCTCACAGATAAGGATGAGGCTCGGAGATGTTAAATGACTTGCCCAGGGTCACATACCTAGAAAGTTCCTGAGACTGGATTCACACTGAGGTCATCCTGACACCAAGTCCAGTGTTCTATCCCCTGCGCCATCTAGTGGCCTCGTAGTGCATTCCACATATTGTGTGTTCAGTAAATGTTGAGAGGATATTGCTGGTGTGACCATGTCCTGCCTTCCCCAGGATTTTTAGGGGATCATCTAAGCCACTTGAATGTTTAGTGCAACAAGAGCATGACCTAGCCTGTGGACAGTTGGGATGTTCCATTGGCAACTTCATGATGACAAAGAAAAGCAAGGAAGATAGGCACCACATTGGGAAGAGCCACTATGGAGTAGCTGCTATGGGTGCACATGGATGAGCGTCCCATAGGAAAGGCAGGAAGGGGTAGGTTGGGCTCTGCCCAACTAGGGGGGCATACCTGCATCAGTGTAACCAGAGTGCTTTTGGAGGTGAATAGGTGATCACACTTTGGCAGCCATTTTGCCCGAAAAGCCATTTTAGTGGTGTTGAAACAACTCTGTTGTGGACACACAGTGTTCATGACATTTGTGTCCAGGGGCACTTGGTTTTGCTTTTTGTCATAACCGCAAGCTAGAGCCTCCAATCCATCCCATCAACTCCTGGCCACAATTCATGTGGTTGGGGAAAAGGGCAACCGGATCCATCCTCTCCATTAAATAGCAATAATAACAACAAAAATAATCATAATAATATCCTAAACTCATGTCCTATTGACAGCTCGAAAGGATCATCTTTATATAGAAGCTGAGATCCAGAAGATCTGGGTTCAAATCTTATCTCAATCACTTACTAGCTCAGGCAAATCACTCATTATTGGCTAGGTCTTGTACAAAGAGGGAGTCAGATCAAGGTCCCCAAGACTTAAACATTCTGTGATCCTACAAAATTTATGTTGACATTTTCTCAGATTATGAGGATATTACAAATGCCAGTTGGTGGTATCTGTGGAATCTTTCTTTGAGGCATTAATGCTACACTCCAAGTCCTCATCTCTCTTTCCCCCAGCAATTTATTGGACAATCTGCACTTAGGAGTCCAGATTATCATACTAAATGAAACAAATTGCCAAGTCTATTACTTCCTAAAACATATTTAAAAGTAACTTTCCCTTCCCTTAATCAAGTTTCTGATTAGCTCTTGCCTGATGACATGAATGATGAGTTTATGTTGCATGAGATCCAGGGCCTTGATAAGAAAACTTAAACATCCCTGAAAATTGCTGCCCTGGAATCATCACACAGACCACCAATCTAATTGGGGTTTTCTTGTGAAGAGATTTTTCCACTATGACACCAAGAGCCCTCATTTAGAAAAGGAGAGGATTTGACTTTACAGTCTCTGAAGTTGTCTCTATCCAGTCAGAGAAGACCACTGAATTCAATACGTACCTGGACAGGAATCCCCTCTATTCTTTTGAAGATCTTAGTTTTCAAGACAGGTAAAATCTCAAAATATCATCTAATCCAGAGCTTCCTCACCTGGAATGTATTAATTTTTTACAAAAATATTTTGAAAATTATTTTAGTAGAATCAGTTTCTTCTATAATGCTGCTGTGTTTTATTTTATACTTTTAAAGGTATTATTCTGGGAGGGGGGCCATAGACTTCACCAGCCTGCTGCCAAAGGAGTCCATGACACGTAAAAAGGCTAAGATGCTCTGATCAAGTCCCACTCCCTTATTTCACAGACAAGAACACTCACGCTCAGAGAGGAATTGGCTTGCCCAGAATCACCCAGGTAGCAAGTGGCCAAGTTGTCTGAACTCAGGTCTGACTCTAAATCGAACACGCTCTCCACTGCACCAAGATGCTTCCTTCTTGCTTGGAAATTTTAAGTATCCATAATTTCATTAGCAAATTTATGCCCTTCTCTGTCAGATTATAGCCTCTCTGTGAATTAGTAGATGCTCCTTGAGAATTAGCATGGCCCTAAATGGGCATCAAACTGTGGGTGACCTGCTGAGGGGCCTTCCTGAACCAGACATGTCCCAACAGCACATCACGCCACGGCCCATGAGTGTATCTGTGCTGGAAGCCTTTGAGAGCCCAGGGTCAGCTCCATGGCATGAGGACACATCAGAACAGGAAGTAGGCAGCCTACTCAAACATCCCCAACCAATGAGTCCTGAACTTCTGCCTGAAACATTTGAGTGATGGGGAACTAATGACATTGCGCTTTGGGACATATCTGATCTTTGGGTGGCTTCTCTTACCTTGAGCCTAAATCTGAATCACAGTTTAGATAACTCCTTCCAGCTCAGCAATCGCAAAGAAGCATTCAAGGCGGAGCCAATGAGTGGACTTCGTAATTTCCATTAAAACTGACATGTGGGTGTGAGGAATAGACCAAAATTAGCGACTATTTTTTCCGTTGACGTGTTCACAAAACACAGTATAATAAAAAAGATGATTGCACGTGAACCTGCAAATCTATTAAGTACAACTTGCTATTCTTCTTAAATATACAATACGGTTATTTTGTACACTTCTCTTTTTATTTCTCTTCCTCCCACCCCTGCCCTGGGACGTGTAACTTGGTTCTTGTGACGTTTAATACAGCATAGATACTGGAGGAGCCCTCGGGCTGATATCCTTCCACCCCTGACTCTAGCTCTAGGCTTGGGAAGCAATGCATGACCACGTGAGCAGGGAAGCCTGGGCCAGGCCAATTCCTGACGACAATTTCAAGTCATTGACCTCTTCCTTAACAGAATGAAGTTCCCGAGTCAAAGAAAGAAGAGTCTTTGCTCGATCTGGACTTTGATCCTTTCAAGCCGGACGTTACACCAGTGGGATCAGCAGGGATCACCCACTCACCCATGTCTCAGGTAGGGAATGTTCTTTTTGGGTGGGGAGTTGGCATGTTCAGACACACATTTCTCACTTCTTTGCCAACAAGGAACATGGCTGGTCGATTTTTGAGATGGACTTTGTCCTTTTCATATCTCATCAACCACTTTCCCTCTCAGTGGATCCCTTTTTCCTAAGAAAAAGGTAAGCCTTCCCCAAACCTTTCTATCCTGTTAGTTTTCTCATTCTGTGAAAGTTCCTTTGAACTGGAAATGTGGTGTAGTGGATAGAGAGCCGGCTTACAAGCCAGAAAGACCTGGGTTCAGGTCCTGCCTTTGACACAAACAGGCTGTGTAACCATGGGTGAGTAACTTAACCTCTCAGGGACCTAAGCAATTGTCTAAGACTGCAAGTTGCTGAAAAGTTGATGACCCTAATTGGTAGAAGGAATTTTCTCCCCTGGGAGTTCTCTCTACCAACAAATTCGCAAGTCCTATCCTTGTCTCTAACCTAATCTCTCCTATTCCTGGCTTCTCAGACATGATATATGTGAACCAACTAGGACACAGTTCAGAGACAGAGCTGTGTTTGAGAATTAACACCTTTGACCCTAGTGACTTGACTCCCCCTTTCCACAAGTCATTGTCTTCCCCTTTATCCACCTAAAAGGCAGCTTTCTATGAGAGAGCTATGACCCACTTACTTTTCTCATTGTTTTCTTCACCCCCAATCATCTTTCTAATTTAACCATGATGGATTTACTCTGCCTTTAAGGCTCCCATAAGCCCCTCTGGCACAGAGGATCAACCTTGATCTTTGCCTCATGGTGGTTTCCTAGGAGATCTGAGGGCAATTCCCACTTTCCCTCCCCTTCCTAGCTATCAGAATGAAGAGAAAGACATGGAGGGTTGGTTCATCCAAAATAATAAACATTTTTAATGTGTTTGGCCTCAAGCTGTATTTGAAGAGAATATATTCAAGCCTTCTTAGCTTTTCCTTGCAGGTATAGATGGTCTCTTGGTATTGGCCTAAACAGTGACATCCCATGTGGGCTTCCAAGTGTTCCCTTGCTCAATGCAAAGGAAGAATGGATAGAGTCTAAGACTTCAACGGAGCAAGTGATGTAGTAAAGCAGTATTGGCCAGGATGCCCAGACAGAGTTGGGAGTTGACTTGGTACGTCACTCATGCCTTCCCTATTCAGGAAGCTCTTTTTTTTTAGTAGAGGTTGTCTGCAGGAGGCATAATACCTCCTCAGGCTTTTCCCCTATCTACACCTGTCTTGAGCCAGGGACCACAGGAACATTTCAGGATAGGTGCTGAGATGCCACATGGGCCATTTTCATAGCACTTTTGTTTGACCACTCGGACCAAGGGAGTCACCTCTTTTTTCTATCAAACCCTAGTTGGAACAGGCCACAGACTAGGGGTTTTCTACAGACTCGGGATTTCATAAATGCTTTTTAATTTAAGTGGGTGCCCTCTGCTGATTCTCCTACCCCAATCCCAATTGGTCTGAATGAGCAATAAAAGAGGTTACATTCTGAAAGAAGAGAAGGACAGAGTAACCACAGAATTCATCTTGCCCTTTTATCTCCTGCCCACTAGGACCTGGATTTAAGGATCTCCATCATGTTTTCAGATAACGGACCTGTACCCTGTGCTGCAAAGCCCTTTTTCTATCTCAGTGGTTGAGCTCTAGGCAGACATCCACCTTTTCTGACTTTCAGGAAAGAATGAAGCTTTGCAGTCCCATGACACTGTCCTGTTGTCTTCATTATGCTAGCATGATTTCCCTTCCATCCAAAATAGACCCCTCCACCCCTTCCCTTCAGGGTTTGGGATTAGGATTCCTACTAGCAGCACTCTCCCTCTTTGGATCTTGGCCAACTGTCTCCAACATCAAGCCCATCCTTTAATGATCCTGAAGACTGAGAGTATCAAATGGCCCTTTGCTCTGGAGAAGATGGTGAGGCTTGTCAGCTTAGTCAGGTTATGAGCTCTTATGCCATGCAAATATCAAGGCATCGTGTCCTGGGGAAATAGAAACAGTCCGTGTGTTTGGTAGATGGTGCCTCATTCAGACAGCCATTTTTAATTAAATTGAATTTGAAATAGCCCCAGTCCATGCTGATGTCTTAAGAAAAGGGCAGAGGTGTTAGAATGTGAGAAATCGCAAAGACTGGGCCATCCTACCCAGCTCCACTGTGACAGGGATTGGGGAATGAGCCAGAACCCAATCCCTGGAATTTTCACCTTAGACTCAGAGATCAGTTCACCCAGTTCTGGAAAGGACCATAGAGACCAATGGGTCCATATTCCTCATCTTACAACTAAGGAAACTGAGGCCCAGAGAAGTTAAGTCACAGAGCTTGTAAGTGTCTATGGTGGGATTAAAACCCAGGTCTTGCTGAACCTAGGTACAGTGTTCTATCCACTGTGGCGCCTTGTCTCTCCAAGGTGAAATTTTTGATCTTGGCATTTGTAAATGATGGCACTAAATTAATGGAGCACTAAGCTTAGTACTGTGTTTTCTCCTCTGCTGTTTGACTTTAGCATTTCATTATGAATGCAAGGAATCTGTGCCAGTGCCACTGACAGGCCCAGATGGGGATGTGGTGACTGGTGGTGAGCCTCAGATGTGTGATGGGTAGAGACACCCACCCCTTCCACAGTTCCTCAATACCTCTACTCCCCACCCAAAGTGAGGGGTGAAATTCTGGATTGACACTTTATGATTCAGGTATTAGACATCAATTAATATAATGTACAATTAAGTCTTGTAGGGAAATTCCACTAATTACCAGTGAATTACTAGATCTGAGTGTCACTTGAGGCTTTAAACCAGAAGGTAGAATTGTAAAATGCAATTTCTTTGGAAATGTTGGACAAAGAACAGTGCCCAGAGCTTCATCTAATGGAGAGTGGCTTGTGCTGACAGCCCTATGGTCATCTGAACCCTTCCTTCATCCTCTGCTGAGTCACCTTCCTAATGCACACAATAGAAAACAATGTTGAAGGGGGTCTCAAGGGTCACCTTGTCCATCCTTTCTTCTGCCACAAAGCCGGCAAGTGGGACAAGATCGCTTCTGTCTTCTATTCCCAGCAGCTAGCATAGTGGCTGGCATATAATAAGCATTTAATAAATGCTTGTTGTCTGAGTGATTGCATACATGCACTGTCCCTTCTACTAGACTGGAAACTCAAAATGTGCCCATTTCAGCTTTGTACCCTGAGTACGTAATGCAGAATAAGGAAGGTTTGTTGTATTGAATTCAACAAGATTTGCTCTTCCTCAGGGCAGACATGTTAGGCTTCATTATCCATACTCCTTTCTTACTTTCAGTTTTTGATATAGTACATTGAGTAAAGCAATCCCCCAACCCTGCCCCTTGGGAGAAGCCAAGTGGCTGCTGGACTAGGAGCCCACTGAACCAGACATTCCCACAGACTCTTGTTTAAGTGGACTGACAATATTTTCTTTTTTCCTTTCCAGACATTGCCCTGGGACTTGTGGACGGTAAGGCTTTTACTAAGGATTGTATATGCTGATACCTCTGGGTCACCAGAGAATCTGTAATACTTGAAATTCTTTGTCCAAACTTTTGTGCAAGGAAAACTAAAATTATGTTATTAGTTGGCAATCTGATCTCCCTAGAACCATTACCAAACTGCTGAAGGTACACTGCATTTCTGAAGGTCTGCCATTCATTCAAACTATTGGCCACCTCAAGTTTGTTTGCTTGTTTGGGGTCTGGATCTGTGATTTTACTAGTATGAGTAGGGGGATTCCCAATGTGGAAACTCCTTCCCCTGACATATACCAGCAGCTCATCTTAGCTCATAGCCTTTGGGAGCTGACACTTGTAGTGTGTGTCAGAGGCAGGACTTCCTGACTTGAAGGTCAGCTCCCTACCCACTCTACCACCCTCACTCTCAGCCTTAAGTGGCCAAAGCTTAACTCTGAATGCTATGGTCTTGGGTTGGAAGATTCATGGATCATAAGGAGAATGAGAATAGAAAACCAAGGGTTCACAAGGCATGGTAACAGCAATTAATAATGATGATGATGATGATATTGATAATATAATAACAAAGTTAGAGTTAACCCTAACAGCAACAACAACAACTACTACTACTACCACTGCTGCTGCTACTACTACTACTACTACTACTACTACTACTACTACTACCCTTTACATAGCCTTTCCAGGTTTACAAAGCACTTTACATATATTATCCCATTTGGTCCTCACAATAGCCCTGTGAGTTAGATGCTATTATCATCCCTTTTTACACATTGGGAAGTCAGGCTGAGAGACAATGAATGACTTTCTAAGGGTTGCCCAGCTAGGAAGTGTCTCAGGCAGCATTTAAACTCAAATTGTCCTGACTCCGAATCTGGCTGTTTCTTCTCTATGCCACCAAGATGTCTAGAACACAGGGATCAGAGCCTAGACACCTAAGTCTCTGTACCTCTTGCCATGACTCCAGTTGGCATAATGTCACCTGGGGGTGATAGAGCGAGATGAGGGGCTTCAGAATGAGGATAAAAAAATGTTTAAAACATAGGTTGCTTTGCATCTGAAACAACTGATGTCTAATCATCTTCTATAACCAGGCGTTCTTCACCTTTTTGTGTGTTCTGCTGCCTTTGGCAGCAGTCTGGTGAAGCTAGATTCTTCCCTTCTTAGATAATGTTTTCTTTAAAATCCATAAAATCCATAGATTTGCAAAAGAAACCACTTATACTGAAATGCAGTGACCAAAATATTAAAAATATATTCAGAGACCTCAGGGTAAGACCCCACATCCTGGGCACATCTTAATGTTCCCCCATAGGATGTGTGCATCTTCCTGCCTGGCATTTAGGAATGGAGAAGAGATATTATAACTAGAACCTGGGATCAGCCACAAGGCTGATGCCTCCCAGATTGTTGACGTAAGGTTGTTAGGGAGATGGCATCAGTGCCAAGACAGCTGATAGTGAAAGTCATTTCCTGCTGGCCTCTGCAGGGTAAGCCAGGGAAGGGGAGCAGAGCACAGTGTCTCTCCAGACTTTGGATCAGACCTAGGTCCAAATCCCCAGCTCTGCTTCTCTCTTGCTGTATGATCATGAGCCACAATGTCATTTAATCTCTCTGAACCTCACCTGCAAATGGCCGTAATAATGACTGTACTTCACAGGCTTGTGAGGAAAACACTTTTGTCAGGTGGGTAGTTCTTTATTTGTAGATCTGCTGTCCAACTCATTCGGCCCTCCCAGTAAGATTCAAAAGTGAGAACTCCTTTTTTGGCCAGGGCCAGACTCAAAATGAGTGGTTGGTAATTCTAGAAATGGAGATGCACCTTCACAGTGAGGCCATATTGCTTCTTGTTTCTCCTGTTAGAGATTGTGTACACATTGGTAAGCCACCCTCATGAAGTCAGTACTGGCTTTAAAAATTATAACTCTGTTCCTTTCATCAGGCAAAGGGATGGAACAAAGCCCAAAGGCACCATGGCTCCAGATGGGAAACTACCCCTACTCCTATGCATACAAGCCCTAGCTTCCATCTAAGCAAGGCTATGGTGCCACCTCCCACATGAGACTTTTTCTGACCACCCCCTGTCCCCTCCTCAGTCTTGTTAACTCTCTCTCCTTCTCAAAATTAATGTGTATTTTCTTTATTTTGACCTACCTGCAAATATGTTGTTTCCCTTCATAAGAACGTAAACTCCAGGAAGGCAAGGATTTTCACCTGTGTCTTTGCATCCCCAGAGCCCAACATGGTGCTTGGTACACAGAAGACCCTTAATAAATCTTTGCTGCCTTGAATTTGTCATGCCCAGCTCTTGTCTTTGCCGTGTCTTTCTCTTGCCTCATGCATCTGATTTTGCTTCCCACAGACTAGCAGTGACCTGGTCCAGCCGGTAGGTTGACTTTCTGAAATTTCTTGCTTTGGTTTAGTGATGAGTGTGCAGTGCTTGTGTTCTTGTCCTTTCCAAAGATTAGCAGCTTTTCTCATGACCTTGCTGGGTGCCCCTCTAGTCTGAGGCACTTTACCCAAGGCCCTCACTAACTTCTCCTTGGCATTGATGTGACCGTGCAGACATTGACCTTTGTGTTTTCTCACCCACTCTTGCCATGACCAAATTCATCTTACTTTGTTTTTTCCCCCTTTGCTCTTCTGCCTGCTCTAAAGCCTGATGCTTCAAAAAGCCTTTCCTTGTGTAACCTGATCATGGAGGAAACTCCAGACCTTGGGTCAGCCGAAGACATTCCTGACCCCCAAAGTGACCTAGGGTCATTCATCTGGGGCCTAGATGTTAGCGCAGACAGTGTCAGCCAGGAGGTCACAGCAGGTGATTCTGGAGAGGAATCCATACCTGAGCCTGGGGCAGAGCAGAACACGGCATTAACCACTGAAGCGTTGCCTCCTGCCATCACAGAGGGTGACCATCAGGCAGGGCCAGCTGTCACAGAAGAAAACTCACTGATTTCCCCAGAGGCAGAACCAGAAGCTAGATTTGCCATGGGTCTGAGTCCAGAGATGGAGCAGCCTTCTGAATCCTCACTAGACTCTGAGACGCCAGTTGTGGAAATTGGAGGCCTTCAAGAAGAAATCCACTCAAGTGTGGAAAAAACAAAGGAGGAAGAAGAAAAGATGGAAGAGTCGATGTGGGAAAGCTTGGAGACATGTGAAAAGGTAGACACCAGCAGTGTTAGCACCCAAGGGATAGAAGGTGCAGAGGATTGTGAAGAGGAAGCTTGGGAAAACCGAGGAAACAGAGATCCACAGCAGCCTGAGGCAGGAGGAAAGGGAGGCCAGGAAGCATTCAGAATCACAGAGGGGAAGGTTGTTTGTGCGAGGGGGGTCTCCTCAGTGGAAGGTTCTTTTGAGGAAAGAGAACACAGAGGCAAAGAATTAGCGGGAGTAGATCCTCCAGGTGCATTTAGAGGTAAGGTCCAAGGGTTAGATATTGAGGTGCCGCTAATAATCAAGCAGTGTGAAATTGTCAAGGGCCTTAAAATTGATCTTGAGAATGCCATAGGCATCTGGAGTCAAGAGCACCAGACAGAGCACATGGCAAATATTGAGGGTCCTAGCACTGGAGGACGGACTTTAGTTATGGAGGAAGGAATAGTCATTTCTGCAGTTCCTCCTGACCTAGAGATGGTAGATCACTCAGGGCAAGACCCTATGGGTCTGGCAGACGTTCATGGTGATTCTGGCCTGAGCAGTACAGAAGAGATTGCTCATGAACTTGAAGGTGATAGTGTCAGCACACTCCAAAATGTATCCAGTATTGATGACCCTAAAGCTGCCTTCATCCCCATCCAGGGTGAAATGGCCCTGCCAGTCAGAGCTGAGTCTGCCTCTTCTGACAGTACTGTGGCCAAATGTAGCAATAACCTGTGTGCAGGTCAAGCAGAAGATTCATTGGGAGAAGGGATTGAAACTGCAGTCCCCCGAGACAGTGGAAATAGCATTAGCAAGCCAGAAGGCTCAGAGGCAGATCCTTGGGTGATAGACGCAAATCAGATTTGGCTACCCAACTGGGACCCTACTGTGAATAATGAGGATTCCTGGGACTTCAGTGGTCTACCAGATGGCCCAAAGAATGATTTGGATAATTGGCCTGAATTTGTTAATTGGTGGCCCACCCAAGACATGGGAGGCTCCAGTAGTTGCTGGGAAGATGCAGGCCTAGATGCCAACAAGAGGACGTTGGAGGCTCATTTGAAAGCAGGGTTATCTGGGGAACAGGCCAGCATGAGTGTCTATCAGCAAAGCCAGGATTTAGCAAGACCCATGGTTCTGTTCCACGTGGGCAGCTCCCCAAATGCTAGCACCGAGAGTTCAAATAGTCCTAAAGACAGTGAGACCAACAGCTCAGACTTATCTGAAGATGAGATTGCTAATCGGAGATATGGAGTATTGTACCAAGAAGTAGAGGCTGAGAAAGAAGAGGTACCTACCCCGGTGTGTAGCCTAGCCTTGCCCCAGATCCCCATAGGCTCTGTTTCCTCATGTCTTCTACACATCCATGGTCCATGCCTTCCTTCTCTGAGTGAGCCCTCGCTGACCTCCTTGACAAACTACCCCAATCCTCTGAACTCTGTGCAGCCTGACCATACAAATAGGTTGACCAAAAAAAGGTGATCATTCTAAACAGTCCTGGTCTGTGCCCCAGTCTCGGGTACCAAGTGTGGAGATGACTGAATGTTTGCCTTTCAAGCTGCCGTACTATGAACAAAGCAGACATGATTCATAGGGACACTGATTTAGAACAGGACCATAGCTGTCCTCTCCTCCAAGCTCTTCTTTTGACAGGAGGTAACTGAGACACAGAGAGGATAAGTAGCTTGCCTAAGGTCACACAGGTATAGAGATAGAGTTTGGGTTTGAACTCAGATATTCAATCCAAGTTCTCCACTTACTGCTTTTGTCTCTGCACTCTAGTTGGTGCCCTCAAAGAGCTTACAGATGAGGAATGCATGAATAACTTATATTTACACACACACACACACACACACACACTGGGAAAATCTTGCTCTGGGTAAAATTCTAACATTGTTGTTTACAAAAACCAGGGAAATCTCTTCTGACAATGACTAGGACAGTGACAGTCATAGCCTGACAGTAGAGAGACCCCAAGGCTCACCTTGGGAGCTCACCCCTTAGGCCTTGCCCTATCACTGCTGAGGGAGAAAACAGCCACCAGAAATTACTGGAAAGAGCATTGACCTTTTTTTGTCAGCAGCCTATTAAATGTGCTCCCTTGTGCCATCCTCCATCTCATAAGTACTCTCGCTCATAGTCTTTCCCCTTTCCTCCATTTTGGTTTCACTGGTGATGTGTCGTTGTCTTTTCCATGTCCACACATAAAACTATATGAATGTTAACAAGGGCTATGAAGACTTAACAAGTAATACATTCTGGTCTCCACTTCCACTTAGGCATCCAGTGGGACCTTCAATGGATTCACCCAGGTAAGAAATAAGTGAGTCTGAGAGTGACTCTGGGCTAGCAATGACTGAACTGTGCATAGATGAGTCTCCAAGTGAGTAGATCAGATGCTTCTTCTTCAAGTCGGACATAGATCATAAATGGTAGATTCATATGACTTGAAGCTTGATGGGTCTTTGGATGCCATAGAGTCAAACTCCCACATCTGTAGATGAGAATACAGAGGCCCAGGAAGGTTGTGACTTGCTTATGGTCAATAGGGAATGAGTACACAAAGTGATCCCTTAGGCTTCAAGACTCATCAGGTTTTGTTCTCCAAAGAGGGACATGGGGCTGCTATTGGGTGACTGGGGGAAGAAGATAAAGGGGGGATAGATTTTGGGGAAGGCATTCACAAAGTTTCTGAAGAAATTCCTCCCTAAAGCCCAGTGTAGAAGTATGGAAACAAAAAAATTGTAATAAAAGCCATAATGTATCCAGGGACGTGATGGTGCCACTGTTTTCTGCCCTGCTCAGACCAGAGTGGAGAACTGTATATTTTAGGAAGGACATTGAGAAACTGGGAAGTGAAGGACTTCAATTCCATGTCATATGAATATCAGTTGAAGGAACCGGGATCATTTAACCTGGAATAGCCTAGATTTAGTGGAAAAGGGGGGCACCTCAGGTATTAGTCTGGATGCCTCATGGAAGAGGGATCAGACTTGGGCTTCTTGGCTCCAAAGGCAGAATGAGAATCATGGGTATGAGCCACAAAGCAGTAAATGTAGGCGTAATATCAGGACAGAAATGATTAGAGCTGCCCCTGCAACAGTGAAATGGGCTATTGGTAAACAGAGGCCAGATGACAACTTATCAGACAGGGCCGTTTTGTCAGGTAGGGATTGGACTAGGTGGTCGCTGAAATCCTTTCCAACTCCAAGGTTCTGGAATTCCCCGCTACAAATTGGCTTCCAGTGCCACCAGTGTCTTAGTCTGGCTCCATCGGTGTGGGGGTGGAGGCTATCTCACAATCTCAGGATTGTACGGACCCCCCCCCCCCCAACTTGAAGAGGATGTCAGGGTGGTGCAGCTGCCAGAATGTTCATTGGTGAGGTCCAGTCATACTAAGTGCAGGGATAGTTGTCACCAGCAAAGAGTGAGCACACATAAGCACCCAAGAATACTCAGTCCTTTTAAGGGAGATGGGCCATTTGGAAACATGATCTTTGCCTGTGGCTTTTTGAGAAGCTGTTGAGACAGGAAGCATGATAGCAGCAGTCCTAGAATCCCAGACTGGGAAGGGACCTGAGTGACCACCTAGCCTTTACCCTTTTTTCTGTCATAAGCTCCTCTGGCAATCTGGTGAAGCCCACAGACCCTTCCCAGAGTTATGTTTTTAAATGCAAAAGACAAAATATTTCAGATTACAAAGGAGACCAACTATATTGAAATATTAGTTTTTTTTTCCTTAAAAGCCAAGTTCATGGACTCTAGACCCAACTGGACTCCAGTCTAACTGAAACACTGAAAAAAAAACAGATTCAGCCCAACTCAGACCCAAAATGAATCCCCCATGATAGACCCAACTGGTGGTCTGCCATCATCTTCCTGAAGGCGTCTGGTGAGGGTCAAGCTGCTACCCCTCCAAGGTAGCCCCTCCTCTTTGTGATTAGCTCTGTTGGGGAGTTTTCCTCGACATCAAGTCCAAATTTGCCCCTTTTCTGCCCATTGTTCCTAGTTCTATCTTCTGAAGCTAAGATAAACATAGGCTAATCTTTCCTCTATGGTGACAGCCATTTGGATGCCTGAAGATAACTATCATGTCCCCCTGAGTCTTCTCCAAGCTAAACATCCTCAGTTCCTTCAATAGATCCATATGTAACATGGACCCAAGACCCTCGACCATCCTTTGGCCCTTGGTTGGACCATCTCTAGGTTATTTGTTTCCCTCTTAGATTGTGCCTTAAACTGAATGCATACTCCAGGTTTTATCTGCTCAAGGCAAGCCTGATTTCCAGATTAGGACATCATCCTTGTGAAGAGGATGTCCTCAGATGGGATTCTGGACTTTGGCCGAGGAGAGGAGAGGGACAAAGGAGTGCTCAGCCTGAGCCTTCCTGGTCTCTAAGGCTAGTAGGCCTCATTGATCCATTCACGAGATGCTCAGCACACAGGTACAGACACAATGTGTCAGCCCTTATCAGAGTCTAGGGTCCATGACCTCACTAGTTTCTAGTAGATGCATCATTTTGGATCCCAGAAGGTATCAAGTTGGGCCTCAGCAGGTGTGCAGAATAAGGCTGGCAGCAAACCAGCCCTGAAGAGAATGTATTTTTAGGAATCTTTTTCTTCTCGTTATGTTGTTTCTTCAAGCCCAAGTTGTATATTCAGTGCAAAAACATAAGAGATTGTGGCTGAATCTGTTTGGGTTTTTTTTTCAGTTAGACTTTTTATGTAAATTTAGATGACTTCTAATCATAGCCATTGAGGTGACATTATTTCAGTGCTGTCTTGGGGAGTTTTCAAAATGCTGGTAATTTAAGAGCTCCTTTTCTTCCCAATACCCAGCCTCAGGACACTTCTCTCTTCACCATGCCCACCAGTCAGACTGTGATGGATACCTCGGTAAGTAGTTCTGGTTTGCAGATGAGGGGAAGGTGAGCATTTTTTTCTCCCTTGCTTCTTCTGACAACTCATTCTCTCAGGGATGGAGATTCATCATGTTGGGTTCCAGGTACCTCTTTTCCACACAAACAGGTGGGAAAGCTGGGAAATGTTGTTTCTCTGACTTCTCAGCTTGGCCCTAGCCACCTGTAGAACAAAGATTCTGAACCTGGGTCTGTGAACTTGGATGGGAAAAAATGTCCATCTTTATTTCCCTATAATTGGTGTCCTTGATAATCCTATGCATTTTATTTGATGTACTTCAAACCATTCTCCTATGTGGATTCTGTATTGATATAAATTAATGCTGTAAGAATCTCCAGAGGCCACTGAATCCAAGCCTCTGATTTGACCAGGGCCAAGTGACTTGCATAGGGGCATCCACAGCTAGATTGCATAGGAGGCAGGACCAACACATAGGTCTTCCTGACTCCAAGCCCATTACTGTACCCCCTGGGCCACTCAGCAGCCTATCTGATTATCTTTCCTGTCCCACATACACTGTCCTGTTTATATGGAGCACTGTATATATAATATCTGTTGTTTTCAGTTGGAGATATTGTTTTTCCATGAGGACATCCCATCTTCACCTATTTCAGCATTTGGACTTCTAAACTGTTCTTCCATAGCACTCATTGTGCTTTTGGTCATTCAGAGCTGGGACGTCTCAAAGCAGGTTTCTCCCATGCTGTTTTCTTTGTAAATTGATGCTTTCTGGAAATATGTGCCCTTCACCCTCAGGGAAATCACAGAAAGAGGGCCTTTTTTTGTAGCATGTTCCAGGTTAGCACACTGTTCACCAAATGACTATTTATGGAAGCTCAAAGGACCCCAAAACCTTGGTGTCAGCAGGAAAGCCATGAGCCCACTTAGCAGGGACATACTGTAAGGTCCAATGGTGTCAAGTTTGGAAGATCCACCAAAGCCGGTCAGATGGACATTACCATTAGCCTTAACTGCCAAACACGCCTTGGCGATTTGGGTTCACTTTTCATATGTTCTCTTTCTCCTAACCCATCCCCAAAATAAAATCAAATAAAGGCTGAGTCGGAAGAAGTGCCCCCCACAGAACCCAAAGCTGAGGAGCCTTTGGCTGGAGCTCCTGCTGAGGGCCAAGCCATCCAGCCTAGTGAGGCAGCAGAGGAGGCTGAGGTGAGTGCCAGCTTCAGCTCCTACCCATCCATGCCATCCTCACCTCCCCACCACCCGAGTCATCTTTTCATTCATTCATCCATTCAGCTCCCATGCAATCTTTCTGCTTTACACACCACTGTGAGCGCCAGCTTCCACCACGAATGTCCCAGCTGAGAGAGAGTTCAAGTAGCTTTTGTTGTACCTTGACCTTTGAACTCCCTTCCACTTCTCATCCGTCATTCATTCACTGACTGATGGCCCTGCTTTTCAAGTAAAGGTGCTCAGACTACTAGAAGATAGCAGTTCTGTTCAAGCAGCTATAAGACTGACTTCTTGGATAAAGCACACTGTGCCATTGACCCTTTTTATCGGACCAGATGTGCCTTGTGGTCAAATGGTTCTTAGGGTGTGTGTGTGTGTGTGTGTGTGTGTGTGAGAGAGAGAGAGAGAGAGAGAGAGAGAGAGAGAGAGAGAGAGAGAGAGAGAGAGAGAGAGAGATGGATGATCCCTTTAGTAGAATTCTAATAACAATTCTCAGAATTATATTTTTAATAAATAAAATAAAGCGCACAGGATTACAAAAGAAATCGATTATATTGAAATACAGTTATCAAAAAGTTTTTTTTTAAAGTTCATAGATTCCAGGGCAAGAACTCCTAGACAATGTAGACAATTCTATAAGGATTAGGAGAGAAATTGAATCTGTGATTTCACTGGGATAGGGAACATCTGGATGAAGAAACTTCCTAAGCCAATGCAGGTCAGCTCATGCTGTTTCTAATCTTAGAGAGCTTCCCAGAGCACTGAGATGGTCAATGATTTGCCCCAAGTGAGAGACATGACTTGAGCCCAGGTCTTTTTGACTCCAAAGATGGCTTTCTATTCAGTAACACTAAGCGTCCTCTCTAAACAACCTACACACAATCTATATCCCCACTCTTAGTGAACATTTTCTAGAGGGCCATGTCAAGAACGACCTATTGTAAGTAGAGAAATATCTTTGACATCAAAATACAAAGTGTGAACGGGAAACTTGATTGAATTCATTGGGAAACCAACTACAATATACTAATGAAAAGAATGATCTGCTTGGGGTTGTAGCTTTGACTTCCTGGATTGGCAAGTGTCCAGTCAGTATTTAAAATAGTGAATTATGAACACATGCAACATGTCTGGGCCATTACCTGCTCTCAGTGCAAGTCCAGTTTGTCCACATTGACTGGCGTGAAAAACAGCTGTGAAACATGGTGGGAAGTGGAAAGGTAGGTGCTGAACAGAGATGAACTTGACAGCGCAACACATATGAAAGTCAGGGAGGGAGATTAAGGGAAATTGACGTAAAGATACAATAGGGACTGAAGACCAGCCTGCTCCTGGAATACAGTGAGAGGTCTCTGAAGAATTTTGATCAGTCTGCCATTTAGTACAGGCTTCCACAAGAAATCATACAAATAGGAAAAAACAATCTCCTTGTAACCCAAAATAACATTTTTGAGTTTAGATAACTAGAATTGAAAGCTCATGCTGCACTTGCCTTGGGTTATCTTTGCGGTAAGGTGTGTAGAGCATCTATCAGATCTGCCATTTATTAATAGGCTAGAAGGATAATGTCATGTAGATAATGAAGGAAGACTGGATAGAGAAAAACAGAGTGGATATGTCCTATTTTTGTCTGAATCATTTCCATCGGACCCTGTGCTGGTTGGGAAGACAAGAAAGTCCAGTTCTGTTGGAAAATGTTGCCATTTTCCTTGTTCTGCTTGGTCCCAGAGGGCAACACTGAGTGCAAGATCCAATAAGTCAAGTTTAAGTTTGATGCCAGGAAAACCTTGCCAAAATTGAATAGACTGCCTTCAAGATGGCAGGTTCTCCCTCACTAGAGGAGGTCGGCAAGCAGAGGTTGCATGAGCCCTTAACGGGGATCATAACATTATAGGATCACAGACTTGGAGCTGGGATTGACCCTAAAGATCATCTAACCCAATGTCTTCATTTGACAGATAAGGAAACTGAGGCCTAGAAACAGATGAGGAAACTGAAGTCTGTTGCTGAAGGTCATCAGGTGATAAGAAGGAGAGCTAGAACCTAAGTTCTTGACTTCAGGTTTGGGTTAGCCCAGATAGTCTCTTAGCTCCCTTCCAACACTGAGGGGCTATGATGCTAGAGAGCTAGGAAGCTGACAGCTTCCCCCATCCATCTCTCTCTAGTGATTACTTCCATCTTCTTTAGCAGCCTCAACATCCTCTAACTTGATACTTTTCTGATTGCCTTATCAGAAGGCTTTATCTGGCCTTATTGGAGGACTTCAATTACGTGTCACCCAGGCTTCATTACGTGTCACCAGGACACTTCCTTGTCAATCAAAGCTCATTTTACAAGTTAATTAAAGACTTAATAAAAGGAAAGATACAATAAAAAATGTGACTGATCCTAGGATTCATCATGAAATTTCTTATACAAACAAGAGGGCAGTAGGTTTAGTCTCTATGTCAAACGTGATAGACTTTTGAAGAAAAGTGCTTCTGTTGTTCGTAGTCCTGCCCTCATCCTCTACTTTGTTAATGTTTGCCCATTGTGGGGGCTTCATTTTTGTCAGTAGATCTCCTTTTTCCCATTCCTTGAATGAATAAGAAAGCATTTATTAGGTGCTTACAGTGTATTATGCCTTAAGCACTGGGAGTACAAATAGTAAGGCAGAGAGAGTCCCGGCTGTCAAGGAGCTCACGTTCTAGTATAAAACATGTAAGAGTTTTAACAGCAAGTCACATGGGAAAAGCCCACGGTCCTTAGGGTGCAGAGGCAAAGTCGGGTCGAGTCTCTTCTTTCATGTCATTTCCACTGATAAAATCATATCTGTTTCTGATGCTGCACCATTTGACGATACCAAGGACATTGGTGTTGAGGATGTTCTTTTGAAGGTCTTCAGTAACTATGGTTGTTGAGGAGGCAGGGGCTTCAACACCTGCAGAAGCAGTTTCCAGGTCACATCTCCACAAGGATTGTTTGCTGGAATTATGGTTGGGCTGGAAACAATACCAGTGATGTGGGCAGGGGGGTAGATGGGAGGGAATGGCTCAACTCTTGGGGCTCTCAGGCTTACCTGTCCATTGGTGGTAGTTGGTCAATGGTTCAAGTAACCTCAAAGTTTATTGTTAAGGCCAGAGGAAGCACTTCCATCCCAAGCCCTCTTGGATTTAGAAGTCTGCATTAGGTTCTGAAGGAAGGTGATAGTTGAGGGGGTGGTGGTAGTGGTTGTGGGAAGCATGCTATTAAAAGGATTCTTATACAGTTGAGTTAAATTACATGGACTCAGAACTCCCTTCCAGGTCTGAGATTCTGTGGTTCTGTGGTTCAGTGAGGTTTGCAGTCCACAGAACTTCTTGCTCTTACCCTTCCCCATGGACCTGATAAATCTGCAGAAATACCACCACCGAGGCCAGTAGAATATCATCCATAACCCACTAGAACAGTAGAGCAAGATGGGACAGCCATTTAGCCAAAGCAACTTAAAAGATCAATAACTTTTGAGATAGTAATATAAAGATTGAAGATTTATGTGGGCTTATTTCATAGCCTGGTTGCAGATAGGTGGCACGTTGGATAGTGTGCTGGGCCTGGAATCAGGAGGACCTGAGTTCAAATCCAGCCTCAGATACCGACTAGCTATGTGACCCTGGGCAAGTCACTTAACCCTGTTTGCCTCAGTTTCCTCATCTATAAAATAAACTGGAGAAGGAAATGGAAAATCACTCCAGTATCTTTCCCAAGAAAATCCCAAATGGGATCACAAAGAATCAGACACAACTAATAATCATTTTCAACAAAAAAATGTATATCCTGTTACTTTGCTGAAATTATTGTTTCAGTGATTTTTTTTTATTTGACTCTATGGGGTTCTCTAAGTAGACCATTATATCATTTGCAAAAGTTGATACTTTTGTTTTTCTTTGTCTATATTTATTCCCTCAATTTCTTTTTCTTGCCTTATGACTACAGTTAGCATTTCTAACACTATACCGAGTAATAGTGGTGATATCAGGCACCCTTACTTTACCCCGATCTTATTTACCCCGATATAGTTTTTCAACTTTATACCTAATACTAGTAGTTTTAGAGATGGAAAAGGTCTTTGAGAATGCCCCCTTATTTTGTGGATGAAAGTTAGGCCAGAGAACTTACAGGTTCTGTTCACCTCACAGTCACAAAGACTTGGTTTGAGTCTCTTCTGAAATAATTACCACCCGTGCAACTCTGGGAAAGCCCCAAAATTGCTCTCAGCTTTGGGTTCCTCATCTGTAGAATCAGTCAACCAACAAGCATTTATGGTGTTCCTATTATGTGCTAAGCTAGGTGTTGGAGAATACAAAGACACAAAGTGGTCCCTGCTCTCAAGAAATGTCCTTACAATCTGTCTGGGGAGACGAAGTGTATAGATAATGGTGAGATGCAGAGTGTACATGTGTGTCAAATGGGGATAACAATTAATTAGTCAATCAGTGATCATGTATTAAGTACTTACCCCATACTAGGTCACAGTACTAAGCCTAGCAGTTACAAAGAATGGCAAAAAGTCACCCATCCTTAGAAGGAGCTTTCATTCCAGTGGATGCCTTACATCACAGAGACATTGCCAAATACTATATGAATGTCAGGTATTATCATTACCCAGTTACGGTGGCAGTAAATGGTAGCACTTAGATATGAACTGAGGTTCTCATACTCCCAATCCATCATACTTCACTAGAAGTATATTCTCTTTTCCTGTCTTGGGATGCAAATACCCTGAGGGAAAGAACTGTTTCTTTCTATCCCCATAGTCAGGGCAGTGCCTTGCATATAATATATGTCATATATTATTATATAATATAATATATGTTCGTAGAATAATTAAAGAAAGGAGTGCAGTAAAGGGACTGAAGATAAAGAGGAGAGAAAGAAAGGGATGGACATGGTCATAGGTGAATTGTTCAATAATTCGTATTCAGCATCATCTCCAGGACCTTTTTAGATTCTCACCAGAACTCCTTGTAGATAATGACCCAAGGACAGAAAAACATTAACTTAGGGGAGATACGCTCTTCTGTGATTTTTACAAATAAACCCAAACTTTATCCAAAAGCATAGCACACTGGCCCCTTATTTGAGAACTGTATCATAGAATGGTAAATCTACATCTATAAGGGACCTCAGATGTCATCTAGTCAAACCCTCTCATTTTTTTACAGATAAGGAAACTGAGGCCCCAGGTGGTTAAGTGACTTGCCAAGATCAAACAGTAGGTGTCAGGGGCAGCTAGGTGGCACAGTGGGTAGAGCTCCAGCCTTGGGGTCAGGAGGACCTGAATTCAAATGTGACCTCAGAAACTTGACACTTAATTAGCTGTGCGACCCTGGGTAAGTCACTTAACCCTGATTGCCTCACCAAAAAAAAAAAAATCAGTAGAAGCATCATTTGGGGTGGCTAGATGGCGCAGTGGATAGAGTGCTGGCCCTGGAGTCAGGAGGACTTGAATTCAAATCTGGCCTCAGACACTTGACACTTCCTAGCTGTGTGACCCTGGGCAAGTCACTTAACCCCAATTACCTCACCAAAAAGCAAAAAAAAAAACAAAACCAAAGAAAACAAAACAAAAAAACAACAGTAGGTGCAGGATTTGAACCCATGTCTTCTGACGGCTCAGCCGGTGCTCTTGCCTCTGTATCACAGTAAAATAGAGGTCCTATCCCAAAAGAGATGTGAAAGTTATAGAATGAAAGAAGAGAAACTCAAGGAAAAGGCCTCTCCCACTTTTAAGTGAATAGTTTGTTTAGGAGTTAAGAGAAATAATATAACATGCGCACCCTTCAGCTTTACATGCCCACAATTGATTCCAATGTCAAACATGGGATCAAAGATTGAGAGCTGAAATGAATCTTAGATGCTATCTAGCACAATCCTTGCCTTTTAGAGATGGAGAAACTGAGACTTTGAGAGGTACATGACTTGTTCATGGTCACACAGTTACAGCAGTATCTGAAACAGGATTTGAACCTGGCACCCCCTTGCTCCAAGCCCGGCACTCTATCCACCCCAACAGGAAGCTGTTGTTGTATGTCCTTCCTTCTCAAAGAGGACCATGACATCAGGGAGGTGATGCTGTGACATGCAAGTGAATTGGATTTGAGTGAGGAAGGCCTTGGCAAAGTCACCAGCCTCACTTTCTCCTCCAGAGCCATTCGGGTCCAGTGGCCAGATATAGATCAGGATGACTGGAGATGGCCCCAGATGTAGTGGGGGATGTTGGCCTTTTTAAGCCAAGGTCTTTCCCAGGTTTCAGCTTGTCTGAGGTAATATTCATTGTTTTTTAAGGATAGCTAAGTGATTAAGGATAGGTAAGAAATGAGGCCATTCTTTGCTTCATTTCTTACCTATCCTTCATCACTGAATGAATGTTCCCTCAGAGTTTCTGGCCAAAACAGAAACAATTGCTATTTACACACTCTGATCCTTAGGGGGCCCAAACAATGACTAAGTGAGGCTTGGGTTGGGACCTATTGTTGGCCAACTGATGGAAGCCAGAGTGATTTGGTCTAGATTTCTTTCGTAAGGATGATGCCTTAAGCAATAGGAAGTGGAGCCCTTCTGAAGGACTGGTTTCTCCTGGGACCAACAGTGTGACGTTTTGAGAAACAATCATTTCTATCTGTAACCTCCTCCTACCTTCCACTCATCCCTACTTTCAAGTGTTTAAAACCTGTTTGGGCTTCAATTTACTCAAATTAATGCTTACAAATCTACAATCCCCCTAAATTTCTTCCCCCAAAAGACCAAGCTGTTTCACTCTCAATTATATGACATCACAGTTATGGTTAAAAATAGGTAATTGATTTCAAAAAGAAAGGTACATTTAATAATAAGGAATAAAACTGAGGCCACAGATCCTCCCTTCATCATACAAAAGACAGTCCTCACATCATTGTTTTTTAAGGGGGAAGAAAAAATTCATGAATTCTTGCAGTCCCAAATCCCTTCTTTGCTCTGAGTTGCAAGCAAGAGAAAAAAGAATGGAAGGGTTTTCTTGGTGAATGAATGTAAAAATTGTGATGTTTGGGACTGTCTGGATCTCTCAACTCTGGACTTCAGGATCCTTCATGGATATGAGTGAAGCCTTGAGGTCTTTTGAAGGCCCCCACATCAGTGTTCCCCAAATCCAATGCCAGCATGACCCAAAAATCTCCTGTTAATAGTAACAGAAATAAGATTTGGTCTGAGACAAGATGCGACCTCCTTGTCTATGTGCCCTTCCTTCCTCACCCTTTTGCCCCACATTTCAGTCTGGACCCTTATATTCATTTCTCTCAAAACCACATCCTAAATCCTTGACTCAGAGCCTTCCCATCTCTGGTGAGGTGGCATTCATGCCAGGGCATGTAGGCTAATCAGCATAGCCCTGAAGCATTTATTAATGGCAGGGGCAATTTGCACCATGACCCCCATTGCATACTAATTTCTTTTAAACATTGTATTTATTAATACAGCTTATTTTTACATTATTTTCATTTATAAATATCTGTCTTCCCCCAGTCCAGTCTGTCTTCCCTTGTAACAAGAAATTTTAAAAGAAAGTGAGGGGAGCAGGGAGCAATTCAATCCAAAAAGGCAGCATGCAAACCAAGTCTGACAGTATATGCCACGTTTCCTATCCGTAGTCCCCCACCTCTGCACAAAGAAAGGAGGAAGGTGTATTTTCTCATCTCTTCTTTAGGGGCAAGCTTAGTCTTCAGAATTATACAGCTTTCAGTTTTGTTTGTTGGTGTTTTTTCCTCTTATGTTATTTCCATGTCCTGTTCAAAAGAGATCTCTATAAGTCCATGATGGGGACTCCTGACAATTGGCAGGAGCCTTGTAGTCACAGTACTCCATGCTGCTGGTGCCCCAAGCAGCCCGAGAGATGAGTGAAGGGTGGTAACCTATGGATGGTGCCTCGGCCCAGGAGAAATATTCAGCAGCATCTGCAGTTTGTGGAATTTAAACTGCTTTTCCTTTTGTTCTCTCTCTCTCTCTCTCTCTCTCTCTCTCTCTCTCTCTCTCTCTCT
>NW_020954595.1:6090134-6101086 GCF_900497805.2 Vombatus ursinus | reverse complement strand
TCTCTCTCTCTCTCTCTCTCTCTCTCTCTCTCTCTCTCTCTCTCTCTTTCCTCACACAGACTATAAATAACAGCTGGAATGTTAGGAAGATGTGCTCATCATGCCAAGCTCAATTTCATCCCACATCTTTTATTTACCCAACATCCAGGTTGCTAAAGTTGACAACCAGCATCACATCAGTTCTCTGCCTGGGTCTATCCTCCATGAGAGCACAGTATAACATTCTTTTCCACTTAAGGGTCCCAAATGCTACTTAGGATAATGGTGGCCCAAGGTGGAAGCCAATCTTGTCCAGTTCCTTCATTGTATGTACACAAGATCATAAACTCATAGAATAGAGCTGAAAGGGACCTCAGAGACCATCTAATCCAACTCCTTCATTTTACATATGAGAGAACCGAGGCTCAAAAGAGCAAAAGTGACATTCAAGGTCACATAGGTAATCAGTGGAAAAAATCAGTATTTAAATCTAGGTCAACTGAATTAAATCCAGTTTTCTCTCCTTCAGTCAATCAAGAAGCCATCATTAAGGACCAATTATATACCAGGGTAGCTAGGTGGCACTGTAGTGGATAGTGTGTCAGGCCTGAAGTCAGGAAGATGCTTCTTCTGAGTTCAAATCTGGTCTCAGACATTTAGTAGCTGTGTGACTCTGGGAAAGTCACTTAATCCTGTTTGCCTCACTTTCCTTATCTGTAAAATGAGCTGGAGAAGGAAATTACAAATCTTTCCAGTATCTTTGCCAAGAAAATCCCAAATGGGGTCATGAAGAGTCGGACACAACTGAAATAACTAAACAAAAAAATGTGCCAGGCAGTGCACTAGGCACTGAGGATACAGACACAATAAATATTTCCCCTCCACCACATAGGCATGGTCTTTGTTTCTCCTTTCTGGCCAAGATATCTGAGAAAACCACCGTAGAATTCTTTTCTCAAAAGAAAAATCCACAAGCCTATTCCTAAGCTAATGTTGAGCTATTTATGAAGGAGTATACAAATCTCTTTTGTCTTTGAAATGCTAATTAACCACTGCCACAGATGTCAGCAGTCACTAGCAGGGTTGACCTGTCCTCTTTCAGAAAGCATCCTTAGCACCTGAGTGTCACTACCAAATTATTTTAGATTTTCTTCCAAAAGAATGAAGTCAAAATTAGAATGTTGTTATGAAAAGGGCAGACAAATGCAATTGTGAAAGAAAGAAAAGAGAAAGAAAGAGAGAGAGAGAGAAAGGAAGGAAGAAAGAAAGAAAGAAAGAAAGAAAGAAAGAAAGAAAGAAAGAAAGAAAAGAAAAGAAAAGAAAAGAAAGAAAGAGGAGGAGTCCATAGACAGCACTGGGACTGATGTGAAGACCAGGCAGTCTCTCCATTTGCCTTCTTTGATTTAATTTCCTTTTCTGCACCAGCAACATTGTCTTTACTTATTTGCATAAGAGTAAGGCCTATGGGAAATGAAAAGCAAACTATGTGGGTTTCAATAATGCATGGTATAGATCCACTGGTAAAATCTGGCCCTGGAGGGGAAACTAATCTTCTCTAAAGGGGGTGATTCATTCCAATATTTATTTCAGTGGAAAAATCCAAAGATTCATAGTAAAGAATAGAAAAATAAAACAAGCAAATTATGCGCATTCATTTTTAAAACACATCACCCTTTGCCAAAATGAATTGATCATCCCTAATGTGGTTTCCATTTTTTTAGTAAATTAGTTTTTTCACCTGAAGTGTCCAAGGCTTAAATAATATTTTTGAATTTTCCAGTCAGAGCTGTCATCTGATTTTCTGTAGCTTTTTTCCCATTCTTCGTCTTCTAATAAAAAGAGAGACAGGCAGAGCAGTTCAACCAAAGGAAGCAACCAGTTCCTCCAACCTCCCTTCTGTAACTTGATTTTCAAGCATCCCAACCATCCTGGTCAACTTCCTTTGGACCTGCTCCAACTTGTCAATGCTCTACCTAAAGGCTCACATAGAACTGACTACAGTTTCCCAGGTGGGGCCTGTCTGGGCCAGAGAGCAGAGGTACCAACAGAAGCACCTTGTCTTGGGCACTAGGCTGCCATTAACAAAGTCAAAGTTCTCTTTGGTTTTCTTCCCTCCCATGTCACACTGGTGACTCCTGTTGGCTTTGTTAGTCATTGAAACTATATCAATGTTTGATATTTTTTTAAATTTATTTAAAATTTTGTTTTTTTTTAATGAAACCACCCTTTCCCCATTCTGCACTGAGACCTCTGAATTTTGAGCCAACTTTAAGACTGTATGTTTATCACTATTGTTTTTTCCTTGTTGGTTTCAGCTTACCACTCTAGCTTACTGAGATACCTGGGAGTCCTAGTTCTTTCATCTACTACGTTACCTGCCCTCCTATATTCAGTTCTCCATTTTAAATGTTTAATCGAAGGGTCATCAGATATCCATAAATCAGTCTGCTTCTCTGAGTTGGAACACGGGAAATTGAGCTTTCCTGGACTTCCTGAGATAGGATTTAATAAGGGATTCCATCCTATTTGTTTCCATGGCATTCATCAGTCAGAATGCATGTTTCTGGTGGGCATGAGCATGTCTTACCCTTCTCTTCTACTCCCTATTGTCCAGCACACAGTAGGGAGACATTTTCTAAATACTTAGTGATTCTCAATTAACTAATCAACCTAGCAAGTATTTATGAAGCAATTCCTGTGTGCCAAGCACTGTGTTAGGCATGGAGAATACATAAGTAAAAGTGAAAGTTACTATTCTCAAGAAGGGGCTGGCATTTGCAGCTTGGGGCAGGGCAGGAAATCAAGCATCACCTCTCCCTGGAGTCTTCTTTTGATTGCAGAAGTTCTTGGATAGGAGTGGGTGAACACACTGAATCACAGACACCTTCTACTGCAACTTCTCTCCCTCCTTCCCTCCCAGGAAACCCTCAGCACCTTGGGAGCTTCCATCTGCCTGATCTGTTCTCTGATGTTCTCAGCAGCCCCTCCCTGTCTGTCTCTGGATATTCTTCTGGGTGCTGTGCTTTGGCACATCTACAGAAGAATCCATCCATTTCTACAAAGGTGATTCTGAAACCCTGTCATTTTCACTGGATGGAGCTGTTAGGAGTTGTTATGGCAATTGTGCTGATCTCAATAGGATGTGCATGCACCTGACCAGACACAGGAACCCCAGAAGATTAAAATGGAGAGAGGATTGGCTGTGAAGTCCAAACATTCCCAATATCCCTTTGTTAGAAAAGAAACTCAGAAGGCATGAGGGGGAAAGGAGGGCCCAATGAACTGGGAAGGGACAGCCTCCCTCCCCTTTGGAAAGATGCACTGAGTTCAAGAGCAGAAACTCTCAGAGGAATTTGCCTTGATGAATTACCTGGAAGGAGAGTTCTGACCCATAGTGTTTGAAGTCTAGGAGGAAACAGTGAATATTCTTCTCAGCTCTATGCCACCACCACATGGTGTTGGCCTATTGGATACTTCTATGTAGGAACTGAAAAAATAATAGGGCCACCATGGCTATTCCATGGGCTTTCAGGCTATACTGACCTGAACCTTATTTTCCTATGGCACACAGAAGGCAATTAATAGATGCTTGTCAATTGACTGGTCTATCTGCAGGGCTCAGGTGGCTTTGATTCTGGACCCCCTGGAGCTTGCAAGCTCTGGAGGAAACCTCAGATTGGATTTATGATAGAAGAAACACATTGGATTTGAAAGCAGGGTACCAGGGCTTGAGTCCCAACCCTGCTACCTGCTAGCATTGGGATACTGAGCGAGGGATCTAAATTCTCTGTTTCTGCATATAAATGAAAGAAACTGTGGAAATAATAGAGCTGGCTTCAGAGAGCTGTCTCAGCATTACATCCAGGATCTCCTTTGGTCCCCAAAACAACTCTCTGAAGTCAGTAGTATAGATATTATTAGTATCATTTTGCAAATCAAGAAACTGAGGCTGAGAGATGACATGTGACTTGTCCAGGGTCACACAGGTAGTTGTGTCAGAAGTGGGATTTGAACTCAGGTCTTGCTTTCCATAATGCCAGGCTATCTTTCAATAATACTTGTACTATCTACCTTACAGGGCTATTGGGATAATTACATAAAACCACATCAAAAACAGTTAGCATTGACCTAGCACCTTAAAAGTTACAGAGCTCTTTGCATACATTATCTCACTTGATCTTCAGGACAACCCTGTGAGGTAGGTGTGGTGCCTACTCTTATCCTTAGTTTACAGGTGATGAAGCTGGGATTTGGGTGAAGTGACTTGCCCAAGGTCACCTCACCGGTAAGTGTCAGGGGTCGGATCTGGACCAGAGCCTTCCTGACTCCGTCTCCAGCGCTCACATCCGTGCTCACGTCTAATGTTCTGGGAAATCCTAGGCGTTCAATATGTATTTACCTGTAAATGTTTATTTGTGTTATTCAGTGTAGGCAAGTTGATATTATTTGGCACCAGAGTATTCAGGATTGGGAAAAGGAGTCAAAATGCTTCTTCCCCAGGACAGGAATGATAATCTTAATTAGCAGGTCCCCTTCTACCAGCTTAGGCGACGTCCTAAGCTCACACTGAGAACGGAGGCCGTACTCTGAGGTATCAGACAGGACCAGAACCCAGGCCTCTGGGCTCTTCACTCAGCATTCCTACCACTAGAGAATACTGCCTCCATTTCCCCACCTGCAAAATGAGGGAGTTGGGCTAAATGATCTCCAAGGCTCCTTTCAGCGCTCACATTGTATCGTTCTAGAGTACACGTCCTGTGACAGCCCGTAATTTGAGAAACAGCCCGGCTCCGCACTGAGATGGGCTTTTCGGTGCAATCACTCCTATAGTCTGGGTACTGAAGGGCAGAGGGGCTACTCTCTGTATCATAAGACATTCCCACTTTGATGAGGTCACAGATCTTTGATATGAAGTCTGTCCTTTGATCAATTAACAAGCATTTACTTTGTACCAGACACGTTCTAGGTAATTTAGGGGATAGAAACTAGCAGCTGTGAGGATTAGAACAGGCTTCAGTTGAAAATGACAGTAGAGTCAGCTAGGAATTCTAAGGAGCAGAGATGAGGGGCCAGCACATTTTAGGCACAGGGTTCAGACTCTGCCAAGGCAAAAAGGTGGAGTGTTGTGTGTGAGAAACAACAAAAAGGCCAGTCTGGCTAGACCAGAGAATCCATAAAGGAGAAGGCCATGTAAGGCAGCTGGAAAGGCAGGGTGGGCCCAGGTTGTGTATCTGATTGTAGAGGCCACAGAAAGCCACTGCGCTTATTAGAAAGAAGAATGAAATATGTCAGACGCTAAGAGCAGTATGCCTCCCTTTGGCTGGAATTCCATTCACGAGGATTGATGTTCTCATTTTCTTTGTTTATCATTTGGAATATGTGCCCCAAAAGCATTGTCAGGAAATTATCTTAGACTTAAAAAATAAAAGAAAAAAATCAACTTGACTGGAATGGGGAAGAGAGGGAGACACGTGAACCCAAACTCTGATGGCAATATGAGATTGCCCGATTCCCAACGGCCAACCGCACAATGGCTGAGAGCTCGCTGTGGGTGAGCACAGCAGCGATAACAATGAAATCTGGAGATGAGGAATGCCCCGAAGCCTATCCCTGCTCATCACTGCGGGGCTTGGCCACAGCCAATGTGCTTTTTCCACACAACCTGTGAGAAAGGCTGACTTGCTTGGCTATTCTTCTGGCAACAGAGCTCCTTCTCCTCCTTTTCCACACCCTCATTTCCTCCTCATGACTGCTGCAGCCCTTTAAGGACCCCACAGTGAATGCTACTGTCTCATATTTCCTTTCCATGAAGGAGGCTGTTAGGAAGAGGGAGGCAGCTGCATGTCCTTAGAGAGGGAGTGAAAATGTTGGAATTTCATGCCTCAGGAGAGGGAGGGCTCTGAGAACTAGCATGGAAGCCTCTAAGGAGCTTGCTGGATGAGCTCTGGAACCTTTAGGGGTCTCCCAGGTAGACCCCCTCTGCAACCAGTGTGGGCCCAGTTTGGAATCTCCTTGATACTGGAGTTCCCAGAGTTCCCAAATTCCTCAGAGCCCTGAACAGCACAGTTAAAGGCAAGGGACATCATAGAAAGATGCGTCTATTGATTTTAACATAAAGAGAAAAATACGGTGATGTGGCTTCCCAAAGGCTGATGTGTGTTCAGCAGATTCATTTATCTGCTCTTTAAAATAACTAATATCCATCTTTTAGTTGGGATTATTTCTAGTAGTAGTAGTAACCACCTCCTGCAGCAGGTTGGGACTAGAAAGCAGCATTCTTCCCTTAAGCAGCAGACCCAGAGTGTAAAATAATAGTATTAATAATGGGAATAATAGTAATGGTGAGGACAATTACAATACATTTAGGAGTAACCTCTTACTTTACTGATCAACTTGAAAAGATTCTGTGAAACTCTTTGTGGTTTTATCCATGAGATAAAAACCATCCATTCCACAACCTTGAGCAAATAACTTAACCTCCCTATGCCTCAATTTACCTATCTGTAAAATGAGGGGTTGAAGGGGCAGCTAGGTGGCACCATAGTGCACAGAGCACCAGGCTTGGAGTCAGGAAAACCTGAGCTCAAATTTGGCCTCAGACACTTAGTAGCTGTGTGACCCTAGGAAAGTCACTTAACCCTGTTTACCTCAGTGTCCTCACCTGTAAAATGAGCTGGAGAAAGAAATGGCAAACTGCTCCAGCATCTTTGCCAAGAAAACTCCAAATGGGGTCATGGAGAGTCAGACATGACTGAAACAACTTAACAACAACAACAAAATGAAGGGAGTTCTAGACTTAGGATCCTAATCATGGGAGCCTAAACAAATATACCCTTGCCTTCAGGTCTAATATTCTGATGTTACCTTCTTTATCCAACGACTTGATAATAAACTTCTCCAAGGTCTTTATCTGTTGAAGTAATGATGCATATGTTTGTGTCATGTTTTTAAAGTGCATGAGGCATTTGATAGGCATCTCATTTTAACCTCTAAACAACACTTTTTGCTAGGCACTGCAGGCACTATTCTCATTTTACAGCAGAGGAAGCAGTCTCACAGATGCTAGGTAACTTGCTAGTGGTTATAGCTGTAGTCTGGATTGGGGAAGGATTCTAACCCAGATCTTTCTGATTCTAAGTCTAATTAATGTACATAGGGGTCTGACAGCGTGTGTGTGTGTGTGTGTGTGTGTGTGTGTGTGTGTGTGTGTGTACTATTTTATACATATGACTTGTAACTATAAATGTAAATTCTCACATCCACGAAATCAGTGTAAGCTGATGTTATTAGCATCATTTGGCCCCAGATTAAGGGTGGTCTAGGGAAGGTTACTCACATTTTCCCCCAGTCCTTTTGACAAAATTAAGACTGTAACAAACAGGTCCTCTTCTTGGCTTCTATACACAAGCTGTGTGACTGATTCATCACAGAGAGGTTAAGTGACTTCTCCAGACTGTCCAATGGCAGGATTCGAGTCCACACCTTCCTGATCCCAAGCCCAGGCCCCTAGCCCCTGGGCCACGCTGCCTCTGGTAAAGAGGAGCTAGCCCACAGAAACGTCAGAACCCCAAAGGAGCAGCAGCCTCCAGGCAAACAGGAAAAGATGCACCATGAACATAGCCTTTCATGTTTAGCTTGTCCAGAATGTTGGCATTTGCTTCCTTGAGCCCTTCATCCCCCACATCCTTTTCCTAGATGCTGCATCCCATTTCTTGGGCCACCCCATCCCTGCAGGGCCCAGAAGGTTCTGCTCTCCAGACCCCAGCTTAGCCAAGAGCCCGAAATTCTGTGACATGGGCTCCCTCTGCTGGCCTGCTGACTTCATGACAGCAAGCCCAGAACTAGCCAGGGTTTTTTTGAATGTGTGTGAGCTGGTCACAGGGCCTGAGATAGGACCAGGAGGGACCCGGGAAATCCTCTAGGCCATCTGGCCTCATTTTGCAGAAGAGAACTGAGGCATCCCAGAGAGGTGAAGAGATTCAAAGCCAGGTCCTCAGTCTCCAAGGCCAGGGCTTTTCCCAAGAGACCCAGTTTCTTTAATTTGGGTAAATATTGTTTCAGGTCTCAGGGTTGGGAGCCCCAGCTTCAGACTCAGGAAAACCCACCCTAGCTGTGTGACCCTGGTCACTTTATCTCAAAATCTCAGGTGACTCTCAACCTATAAGATCCCAGAATAGGTGGCTATCTGTGTTGTTAGAGGGAGTTTGCTTAACAGAAGTTCCTTATTTCATTGAAATCACAGGTGCAGCCCAGGACATGGTGTCTCCTGCCTGTAGTATGCTGTAGGACAGGCTGAGGCCAGCAGATCTCTTGAGCTTAGGAGTTTTTGGTTGAAGTGGGCTAAGCCTAATAGGTGTCCACACTAAATCTAGGCTTGATATGGTGAGACTCCAAGATCAGGGGGCCAGTAGACTGCCTAAGGAAAGGCAAGGAGGCCCAGGTCAGAAATGGAGCAGGTCAAAGCTTCTGTGCTAATCAGAATGGGATTGAGCCTAGACCTCGCCCTTCCAGCCTGGGAGAGATCAGGAATCAGGAGGCCCATGCTTAAAACACACACACACACACACACACACACAATCTAATAAAATAAAGTAAAAAGCCAAACTACACGTAAAGGTTACTTTGCCTGAAAAGATAATAATTCTTCTTGAGATTCAATGAATATACAGTTCTATGAACCATCCAAATGACCATTGACCACTATTTCTCAAAAAAAAAAATTAGCAATTAAGAATTAGAAACTGATTATTTGAGTGACTGGACCTCTAAAAAACCTGAAGCTTAATGAGTCCTCCTCCTTAAACTCCCAGCTCTGGCTGCTTGGCTGAGCCATTGGTCAACCTGTCCATCCCTGGGCCCTGTTGTTAGGACCAGGGGTTTGGGAAACCCCACTCACCAGAACAAATATTTTTGGTACATCCAGGCTGAGAGGAAAACAGGAAAGGGATGAGTTCAGAGTCGGGAAGACCTGGGTTCAAATCCTCCCTCTGGCACTCAGTATCCACGTGATGGTGGATACACCACTTAACTTTGCTGAGCCGCAGTTTCCTTATCTATAAAATGAGGATAAAAATAAGTATAGTACCTACTTCACAGGGGCAGTGTAGGTAAAGCACTTTGCAAACCGTAGGGTATTATTTATTAATTTTACTAAATAATATATATTAGTTAATATTAATTAGATATGTTAATTATATATTCATCATTTATTTATATTATATATTGCTATTAATTATCCAGAATTCAGATAGTAAACAAAAAAAGTCCCGCAGTCAAACTACAGGCACTAATCTGAAAAATGGAAGTTCATACACTTTATTCATAAGAAGCAAGAAGGTCCTCAGTCGACCAGAGTCAATTTGCTCCTACTTTACACACAGTAACAACAAATTTGATTTCTTGAATTACGGCAGATTGGGAACAGACAATTAAAAGAGAAGAGAGGAGTTTCTGGGGGGTGGGGGTGGTGAGGGCCCGCCACATTGCCTAATAAGGAAAAGTGAACCCAACCTGGTTAGAAGCAGAGAGGGTCAAAGTGCCCTTGTGGCTACTGCACTTATAGCCCAGGTGAGATGGGGAGATGTAGTCTTTAAAAAAACAAAAGGCAAAGGACGGTGACCAGTGGGTGATGTGCAATTCAGGGTCCAGTGCTTAGTGTAGGATCACAGCCCAGTAGACCATGACAAAAATGGAAATTCATAAGTGTTCATGATAACTCTGCACCAACAAAAAAGGGGAGGGGGTTCAAATAGTATATTTCCCAAGTTAAAGAGTTAATTTACTTTTAAAAGTTGTATTGATGTTTTTTTTTTTGTTTTTCTATTACAATTCTTTCCCAACATGTGTTACCATACCCCCACTGAATCATCCCTTGAAACAGAAAAGAAAGAATTAAACAAAACCTGACATCCTGGTAATCATATCTGTCAGGAGATGCATGACCTACATCTTCATCCCTCCCCTATCTTTTCCCTAAGAGAAGGAGCATGTGTTCCATGATCTATTCTCCTGGGCCGACACGGTCATGACACTGTCAGATAGTGGCTGCCTTCCAGTGTTGGGCTTGTTTATGGTGCTGGGGACATTGTGGATTTTGTTCTTCTGCTTCTTTCTTCACTCTGCATCAGTTCATACAGGTCTTCCTCTGCTTCTCTGAATTCCTTAAATTTGTCGTTTCCTATGGTTTAGTCATATAATTACATTCATATAATAAAGTTAGTTCAACCAGTCCCCAGTCAATGACCAATCCCTTTTTATCCAGTTTTTCTATTTAAAAAATGCTTCTGTGAATATTCTAGGATCTATAGGGCCTCTTTTTCTATCTTGGGGGGTATCTGCTTAGTAGTGAGACACCTGATTCGAAGGGGGTGAACAGCTCAGTGACTTTTTTCACGTAATTTCAACTTTGTTTCCAGAATAAGATCAATTCAGAGTAACATGTACCTTGGTTTACCTATCTTCCCAAAGCTTCTCCAGCACAAACCTGAGTTATTTTAAAGAGATCATTTGTCCAAATCATTTAAAGGAATAAACTCAGCTATCCAGAAAACTTTTCTCTCCAGAACCTCTCCTCTCCCAAAGGTTCTTCTGAATAGTTGGTGTCTTGCTATAATAAGGTAACAGAGCTGTAGTTTAAGTGAACACACTAACAACAATATGAGTTACTGGTCCTCCAAAGTAAATTCTCCTGTTTCTTCTTTCTTGTTCTTATTCTAATTAAGAGACAAATACCCTTGCCTCTAATTGGGTCTTTTTACTGGTGAAACTTTGACTGCATAGATAGAGGGTTAGTAGCTAAAAGTGCAGCTCATGGGAGCCAAAAGCTTTCTTCTCGTTAATCCTTCAAGAGAATGTGAAGTTGAGTATTCTTGGCAATGAGTGTTTCTGAATACCTGGGGGCCCTGGAAATGATGATGATGGTGGTGGTGGTGATGATGGTGATGATGGTGATGATGGTGATGGTGATGATGGTG
>NW_020954595.1:6048224-6090124 GCF_900497805.2 Vombatus ursinus | reverse complement strand
TGATGGTGATGATGGTGATGGTAAAGATGGTGATGATGGTGATGATGATGGTGATGATGGTGATGGTGATGATAATGATGATGGTGCTGGTGATGATGGTAATGATGATGGTGATGATGATGATAGTGATAGCTAGTATTTATATAGGCCTTAAAGTTTGTGAAGTGCAACAAATATGTTAATATATCATATAACCATATTAATTATATAAATACATTACTTTATGTAACCCTCCATTCAGTCATTTAATGAACATTTACTAAAGTACTTGCAGCATACCAGCCACTTTGTTAAACACCAAGGAAGACAATTTAACATCAAAGTTGTTTTAAGAGTTGATTTACAAGTACATAAAGGACCTAATTTCAAAGCTATAACAAGGGCAGGGCCTCTGGACCTTTGCTTGTGATGGTAAATTAAGGAGAAACAAACAGCTCCCTTCAAGGGTGTGCCTCCCCACTTCCAGCTCATCCCTTGGCTACTCTACCAATGGTGGTGGCCTTGACCTAGAGGCCTGTTGTAGACAAAAAGTTTAAAAGGCCTAAGTTGCACCCAGGAGTGCCTACACCCCATTGGAGCCAACCCCAATTGTTGATGTTGTTCAGTGACGTCCAACTCAGTATGGCCCCCATATGGGGTTTTCTTGGCAAAGATATGGGAGTGATTTTCCATTTCTTTCTCTAGCTTATTTTACAAATCAGGAAACTAAGGCAATTGGGGCTAAGTAACTTCCCCAGGGTCACACAGCTAGTAAGTATCTGAGTCCAGATTTGAACTCAGGAAGATGAGTCTTTCTGATTCCAGGCCTGGCACTTTCTCCCCTGTACCATCTAGCCAGCCCCAAAGCCATTGCTAGTTACAGCTTTACCTATTTCTTATTTTACTGTGGATCCCTTCAGTGCTTAGCTGGACATTGGTGTCCAGTGAATTTCAGTGCCTCGAGGAGTTCTCTGAAGAAGTAGAATTAAAAATAGGAAGCAGGCTTTGGCCAAATTTGAGTTTGCGCCCACCCAAATGGCCAGGTCTGACTTCTTTGGGCATCTTATTTGTAGGTGGGGACAGTAGAGGATGCTGACACCGTCCCTGCAGCCGCTGGAGCCCCAGTGGGGGCTGCTGAGGAGGCCCCAGAGGTTGTCGTAGAAGGTGAAGCCCTCCCCTTGGGCGAAGGAGTGAGCCTTGTTGAGACCCAAGCTGTTACAGAGACCAGGGAGGCCATTGAGAGTGATCGAGCTGGGACAGAAGACATGGAAGCAGCTAGGATCCAGGTAAAGGCCCTGGTAGAAGATGGTGGCCCTGTGAGGTCAGACAAAGTGTTGTGTGTTGGGAAATGATGAGAACACCTGCACATGTTACACTGGTGTGTTTCCATCCCGGAATGTATTGCCTGGAGAGCCAGACTCAAAGAGTGGCTGCTACTGATCTGATGCCAGCCTGGTGGTGTATTATCTGACACCTGGCTTGGTCCTGTGCTGCTTACCATTTTGTTAGTGACTCTCATGAAACCGTAGATGGAATGCTCGTCAGATTTTCAGATGACCCAAAGCTGGAAGGCCTCATTAACACCGTGGGCGACAGAGTCAGGGCCCGAAGTTGTCTTAACAGGATAGAGCAAGGGTCAACAATTGACCTGTGGTCAATTTCAGCCTGCTGCCTGTTTTGTTTTTAAATAATTGTATTTTGAAATGTAAAAACCATTCATAGCTTAAGGACTGTACTAAAAAAAATTAAAAAGGCAGTGAGTCAGATTTCGTTCAGTATTTTGCTGACCCATGGGCTAGAGCATTGGGCTGAAAATCAGTAGAGATCATTGTACAGTCTTGCACTTAGATACAAAAAGAAAAATCAGCTTCACAAGTATAATACAAGGGAAACATGGTGTACTATAGTTGTTCTGAAAAAGATCCAGGGGCTTTAGTGGACCCCAAGTTGAATATGAGTCAGTGGTGTGGGAGTCAACAAAAAAAAAGCTAATGCAATTGTGGACTGCCTTTAGATGAATAAACACTTCTAATAATAAAATGGTGAAATTCCCACTGTACTCTTCCCTGATCCAACCTCTTCTAGACCATTGGGATCAGTTCTGGGCACCATAACTAAAGAAGGACATTGATAAGCCAGAGTGTCTAGAAGATGATCACCAGCATGCTAAAAGTCTGGAGCCCACATTACCTGAGGATTGATGAAAGGGACTGAGGATCCTTAGCATGGAGAAGAGAAGGGGAAGAGGGAGAGAGGAATGTGATAGAAGTCTGAGTATTTGAAAGGCTGTCATGGGAGGAGGGATCTGTTCTGTCTAGGACCAGAAGGCAGAAGGAGAAACAATGGACTAAGGAGTGCAAAGAGAACAATTCAGGCCAGACATCAGTTAAACTGTTCTCAGCAGGAGAGCTGCCCCAAAGTGCCCGGGCTGCCCCCTACGTCTGGAAGCAGAGGCTGGGTGCCCACTGCCTGGCATGTTGGGGGGAGATTCCTTTCATGTCTGAGCAGAGTTCGGGCCTCTGAGGTCCTTCTACCTCTGGTTCTGGGGTTCTGCAGGGATTTCATGTTTAATTTGCTGTGGGAACATGCTCTTTTCTCCTAACAAAATGTCAGCTCTTGGAAGGTGGACACTGTCTCCGTGTTTGCTTGGTTTCTAATTTTTTTGTTGCCATTATTCTTTTAACCTGCAGGGAGTATAGGGAGTTCCTGGAAAGAAAGTCCTTCTAGCTCTATAGATAAGGATCTTCTCTGCAGCTTCCGGTCTTCCATGGTGGTCTAGGAATGCCAAGAGGCTGATGACTTGCCCAGGGTCACTCAACCGATATGGGTCAGAGACAGAATTTGAACCTAAGCCCTCCTGTCTCTGAAACCAGTTTTCTGTCCATTAGATCACATTGTCTCTCTTCTCTGGTACTACATAGGAGGTATTTATAAGTACCTGGTGGATGAGTGAATGAATAATAATAATAATAATAGCTAGCATTTATATTATGCCTGCTATGTGCCAGGCATTGTGCAAAGCTTTTAACAAATATTTTCTCATTTTATCTTCACAACAACCTTGGGAGGTAGGTTCTGTTATCATCCCCATTTTACAGATAAGAAAAATGAGACAGAGGTCAAATGACTTGCCCAAGGTCACAGAGCTAGTAAGGGTCTGAGGCTAGTTTTGAACTCAGATTTTCCTAACTCCAGGCAGCACTCTAGCTACTAGGAAGAAAGGAAGAAAGGAAAGAAGGAAGGAAGGAAGGAAGGAAGAAAGGAAGGAAGGAAGGAAGGAAGGAAGGAAGGAAGGAAGGAAGGAAGGAAGGAAGGAAGGAAGGAAGGAAGGAAGGAAGGAAGGAAGGAAGGAAGAAAGGAAGGAAGGAAGGAAGGTGCTACCTTCACTCACCCTTGATGTAATCCAATTACTTTCCTTCTTCAGAAGAGAAGAGGAGACTTAAGTTGGCCATGATTACTGACTTTAAGAACTTGAGAGTCTATCATTTGGAAGAGGGATTGAATTTATTCTTCTTAGCCCAGGGCAAAACTAGAAGAAGTTGTAGAGGTTGATTTCAATTCTGTGAAAGAAAGAAAAATCACAGTGAGCATGGCTCTCCCTGAGTGGAACGGCCCTTCTCTGGAGGTTGTGACTCCCTCTCCCTGGAGGTCTTCAGGTGAAGACCTCATTTAAGGACACTGAAGAGGGAATTCTAGTTCAGAGTAAAGGTAAAATCAGTGGTTTCTGAAGCTCCTCCTTGAATCCCGAAGATTCTGCTATAAATGTTTGTTGAACTGATTTTTTCCTAGTTAAATGAAGGTTTGTGAGTTTCTAAGTATTTTTTTCTTCTTCAGGAGAAAGTCATCCCATCAGTTGTCATTGAGCCGGCATCTAACCATGAAGGAGAGGATGAGCAGGAACTTGAGCTCGGGATGGCTGGAGAGGTCAGCCAGACAAGAGAAGACATGTCTGCCCAAGGTGATTCCAGTGAGACGTCAGTGCTGGCCAGCGACCAGAAGACACTGGAGGATGCTCAGCCTACAGCTCCTGGTGGGGTCTCTGCCCTTCCATCCAGCAGCGAAGCTGCCCAAGTCCCTCCAGGCTTCCTCTATAAGGTGGGGTGGCCACCTCCCCAACATACAACCATTCTGAGTGAGATCTAGTTACGGCTTTCTTCTCTAATGGCCCAGGGACACCAGGAGCATCACCCTGGTCCTCAGCACCTGCTCCCACCCACCTCAACTCAGAAATGATTCAGGTGGTCCTTGAGCCTAGGGTTCCTTCCTTCCTTGCCTCTTTTGTCTCTCAAAATCCCTAACTTCCCTCAAGGCTCAGCTAAGCTGCCCTCTTCTACACACTGCCCCCAAAATTATTTTAGATGTTCTTCCTATGCATTTTATACTTACTCATTTCTATACATATTATTTCTACTTATAGAATGTGAACCTCTTGAGGACAGGGTCTTTCTGAGTCTACAGTGCCTAACAGAATGAATGGATGGATACCTTCAGAGAGAATCTTAGGATCCAGAGCTTGAAGGGATCTTAGAGTTCATTGGTCTAACTCTTTCATTTTACAGATGAGGAGACTGAGGCTGATTCTTGCCCAGGGTTACAGAGCTAATTAGTATCTGGAGGCAGGCTTTGAACTCACGTCTTCCTGACTCCAAGCCCAGTGATCTTTCCACAGCATCACCTAGCTGCCTAAACCAGAGAGTTGAACCTTTTCATTTTACACATAAGATAAGTGAGTCCAACCTGGAAATTGGCTTGCCCGAGACCACAGAGCAAAATCAGGCTTCAGATGCAGGGTCTCTAACACTCAGAATTAAGTTTATGTTTATTTTGCAAATACTCCTTATGTACTAGGATTGAAAGAAAGTGTAGCTAAATCAGAGTCCCTGCCCTCGTGCAGCTTCTAATCTAGTATATGAAGGTGAAGTTTCTTAGATTATATAGTGTAAGTCACTGACCAAAAAGTGGTGGCTTGAATTATGATTTTCAGGAATGTGGCTTTGCTAATGGAGCACATGGTGCCATAAAGCTGAAGTGACCTTTAGCTAGTCAACAAACCCTGGTCACTCAGACTGCCCCAACTGAGGGCCAGTGCTTTGTTGGCTCTCCACTCTATGAACTACACTTTACTGTGGGATGGTCTTCAACTTGGTGTTTGTTTTAAGTAGCACTTTGAAGCTGTGTGGATTGTAGACACTCAGCAAAGAAGGTACTACAGGTGTTATTATATCCATTTTATAGATGAAGAGAGAGGCTCAGTGATTCACCCAGGATCACACAGCTCCCACGTGTCAGAGGTAGGATTGGAACCCAAGCCTTCTTGACTCAGTTGCTGTGGATTTCCTGGACCCAGAGCATACATTCAGGAGGGTTGGGTTTTACTTTTTGGTCTTTCCTTTCTGAGATGGCCTGCTGATTTTTTGTGTCATCTTTTCAGGTGGAAGCGCTCCATGATTTTGAGGCAGCTAATTCCGATGAGCTTAACCTGAAACGGGGAGATGTGGTCCTGGTGATCCCAGCAGAAGCAGAGGCTGAGCAGGTAAAGCCTGGGACTGGACACCTTGGTGCCTTTTTCCAGTTTTCCAATCCTTCTGTGGTTACAGCTCATTTCCATCCCTGGATGTTTTCTTCTTTCTTTCTTTCTTTCTTTCTTTCTTTCTTTCTTTCTTTCTTTCTTTGTTTTTTACTAGGCAGTGGAGTTAAGTGACTTGCCCGAGGTCACATAGCTAGTAAGTGTCAAGTGTCTGAGGCCAGATCTGAGCTCAAGTCGTCATGACTCCAGGGCCAGTACTTTATCCACTGTGCCACCTAGTTGCCCCAATCCTAAGGACTAGATGTCTCCCTGTCCTGGAAAGTCCATCAATTTGTCCTCTGGAAGGCGGTGGGCTGGACTGAATAACAGACCTCGGAAAGTCTCTTTCTTGTGTTCCGAGAAGGCTCTACTCTTGCTTGGCTTCAGAGGGTGGAAGTGGGAACGACGGGTAGACATGACAGAAAGCCTGGCTCCAGCTCCCCACATGAGAACAACCTTTCTCCTCATTAAGACTGTCCAGAGGTAGAAAGGACCGTCTTAGGAAGGAGTTAGTGGCCTCATCATGGGAAGTCTTTCAGTGGAGACTGGATGGCCGTATTTCAGGAATCCTACAGAAGAGCCTGTTCAGATATTGGCTGACCTTAGAGAATACTTCCTGCTTAGAAATCCTGGGATTCTCTACGTGACCATTTTGACTCGTGTTTGCTGCATTAAGTGACTGCTGGGGGTCCTAAACTCGTAGACTTAGCTTCCAAAGGGACCTCAGACACCAGCCAGACCAAATCCCTCATATTAAAGTTGAGGAAACTGAGACCCCAAAAAATGAAGTAATTTGGCTTAGATCACTTGGCTAGTAAATGAGGGAGCCAGGATTTGAACCCAGATCCTCTGATTCCGAGCACAGCCCTCTTTCATTGCCTCCCACTGTCTCTTGGAAATTGCCGTCTTTTTCAGAAGCTCCCTTTGCTTCCTCTTTGAACTGGTTTCTCAGCTCTCCAACCTGTGCCTGTCTCTGATGGATTATAGACCTCAACTTTTTGAATTAGTAAGCGTGCCAGAATTAAGGCAGCTGGGAGAAATATCAACAATCATATCAACAATCTCAGATATGAAGATGATATCACTTTGATGGCAAAAAGTAAAGATGAATTAAGAAGCTTCTTGATGAGAGTGAAAGAGGAGAGTGTAAAAGCTGGCTTGAAGCTTAACATTGGGGAAAAAAAACTAAGACCTTGGCAACTGGTCCAATCATTTCCTGGCAAATGGAGGGAGAAGAAATGGAAGCAGTGTCAGATTTTATAAGCTTAGACTCTAAAATCCCTGCAGACAGTGACTGTAACCATGAAATTAAAAGACACTTGCTCCCGGGAAGGAAATCTAGAGCAAATCAAGACAGCAGACTAAAAAGCAGAGAAATCGCCTTGCTGACAAAGTTCCATAGAGTTAAAGCCATGTTTTTTTTTCCAGTAGCTATGTATGGCTATGAGAGTTGGACTATAAGGAAAATTGAGCACGACAGAATTGATGCTTTCCAATTGTGGTACCGGAGGAGACTTTTGAGAGTCCCTTCGACAGCAAAGAGATTAAATTAGTCAGGACTTAAAGAAATTAATTCAAGCTATTCACTGGAAGCTGATGCTTAAATACTTTGGCCACCTAATGAGGAGACAGGATTCATTGGAAAAGACCGTGATATTGGGCAAGATTAAAGGCAAAAGGAGAAGGGGATGGCAGAGGATGAGATGACTAAATAGTGTCATGGAAGCAATGAACATGAATTTGGACAGACTTCGAGAGACAGTGGAGGATAGAAGGCCTGGAGAGCTATGATCCTTGGAGTTATGAAGAGTCGGACATGACTGAAGGACTGAACAACACATGCTTTAAGTATCTGATAGGTGCAAGGCACTGTGCTAGGCACTTAGAGTGCAGATGTCCCAGCTCTGCCACTTGTTAGCAGGGCGAGCTTAGGCAAATCAATGATTCTCCCTCTTTGGCTTCAGTTTCCTCATCTTTAAAATGAGATGACCTTAGATGACCTTGAAAGGCCCTTCTACTTTTAAATTTATGCATGATCCTTTGTAAAAGAACATAACTCCTGCCCTCAAGGAGCTCACATTCTACTGGGTCCTGGTCTTCTTTCAGACCATATGAATCTTCTCTACAATAGAGCATTCAAACAAGCAGACATTGTCTATGCAGAATTCCCAGGGTCTTCCAGGCCCCCTTCTGTGTCAGCCCCAACAATCAGTCTGAGGTCTCCACAGGCGAGTCAAAGAAGGAAGAACACTTTTTGGTCCACTTCTTATGATCCCTGTCCCTCCTCTTCTCTTCTCTCTCCCACTCTCTTTTTCTCTCTCTGGTCTTCTTCCAAGGAGCAATGAGTTGGGCAGTGGTGAGGGGTGAAAGGGACTTGACTTTACACACCTATCCCACAATGTGTTCCATGTTCTAGGGTCTGATTCTGGCTTCAGACCAGAGACTCAGAATCCAAAGGGGAAACATTCCAATTTCCCTTCTTCTTCATTTTAATTCCCAAGCCCAGTTTTGGTGTGAACACTCATCAGGTCAGGAACATCTTCAATTTTTAATTGTGAATTTTTTAGACTTCAAAACAACCCTGAAAGTTTCTGGATAAAAATCTGTTTTTACTCATTTGCCCTGCTATGGTACTCCAAGATGAGCCCAGGATTCCATTTTTTAAAAAGTAATATTCTTTGGGAGTTCAGTGCTTTATTGCCAGCTTCCTTGCATCACTCAACCAATCAATAAGCAGTTATTAAGCACCTACTGTCTGCCAGTCCCTATGCCAGGTACTAATCATAATAATTCAATCAAAATATTTATGAAGCCTTAACTGAGTCCCAGATCCTGGTCTGGGTGCTGGGAATTCAAAGAAAATGAACAAAAACATTCTGGCTCTCAAAAATCTTCAGAATAATTCAAGAGAAAGAACATTTTCAAAGTGTTTTTGGATGCTTTTAAAGGAAACTGTTGAAATGGTGGATAAAGCCATTCCCACATACAGTAATATGGGTAAAGCGATATGTCCAGTAGTACTAAATGACCCAAGACCTTTGCCACTTGATTTTTCCTCATTTGGGTCCTTTAAGAAAAATCCTTAGCCTTGGCCAGCTTCTTTTGTTTGTTATTCCATTTCCATGTCCTAGGTTGTGGTTTGTCCTTCCCATGAGCATTGGTGGAATTCGACATGGGCATGGAAGAGAAAAATGGACCTTTTATATGCTTGGGAGAAGTGGTCAGAATGTATTCCCCTCTCATCCATTATTCGAAGCACATATTTGTCCTTTGTATAGATAACATCATAATTTCCAGAAGGTTGTTCTTCTCACCAACTAGGATATTAACAGTTATTTTATTGAGTCTTTTTATCTCCATGCTTCCTTTCCCCCTTCTTCAAAACTCACCTGTCTAAAGGCTTATATTTCTGGTCTACTGGGCGGCATCTATTTGTATCCCCCTAACACAAGAATGCAAATGAATGAAGCCTTGTGTGTGCTCCCTTCTAATGTGCTTGGGCTGTATGGGGCATAGGCTCAGATTAAATTCACTTCCTCACTAGCCCAAACTGGATCACCTTCCTTTGAGGATTAATGGGGGATTGGGGCAGCTAGGTGGCGCAGTGGATAGAGCACCAGCCCTGAAGTCAGGAGGACCTGAGTTCAAATCTGCCCTCAGACCAAACATTTGACACTTACTAGCTGTGTGACCCTGGGCAAGTCACTTAACCCCAATTGCCTAAAAAAAAAAGGATTAATGGGGGATCAACATTGCCCAAGGGATAAATCTCTCCTAACAGGCTCACTTTCATCTTCCACAGACTAAATCATTCTCAGCCCCCTAAAGCCCTTTGAAGCCATATCCAGGAGTTTTTTCCAATAAGCCATACTCCACTGTAGAGTTTAAAACTAGAAGGGACCATTAAGGTCATCTGTCCAACCCCTTCATTCTGACTCTCCCTTGCCTGGTCTGTTCCATAGAGCTGCCTCTATTTTTTAACCAAGACCAGAAGGTTTTGATAACTGCTGCTTCATAATATAGTTTGAGGTCTGGAAGTACTCTTCCTCCTTTATCTCTATTATCTCTTTTCATCATTTTCCTTGATATTCTAGAACTTTTGCTTTCCCAAGAGAATTTTGTTATTATTTTATCAAGTTCTACAAAATATCCCTTTGGTAATATGGTTGATACAGTTTAAAAGTGTAGTATATATTGATATAGTATAAAACTTTGGTAGTAATGCCATTTTTATTATATTGGTACAGCCTAGCCATGAACATTGAATATTTTTCAGTTATTTAAGTTATTATTTCTTTATTAAAAACCTTATAATTGAATTTTTCCAAATCTCTTCTGCACTTTGGTAGGCTGATCCCCAGATATGTTATGCCTTTTGTAGTTATTTGGAATGAGATTTTCCTTTCTCTCGTTGCTCCTTGTGTTTTGTTATTATTATATAGAAATGCAGTTATTTTTGAGTGTTTATTTTGTAACCTGAAATGGTGATGAAGTTATTACTTGTTTTAATTAGTATTGCATATTTGTTTAATGAAGTGGCTTTATTGGGATGACAGTATACTCTCCATAGGCCCAGGTCACGTTCAGCTTTTCTTTATGAAGCCTTACCTAACCAAATGCAGGTAGGCACAAGCCTACTTATAATACCGTTCAACAAGTCATCCCATCCCATGATTCTACACTTGCTTATGGTTGTGGTTCTAGATTGCTCTCCAGAATGATTGGATCAGTTGATAACTCTACCAACAATGTATTAGTGTTCCAATTTTCCCACATCTCTTCCAATATCCATCATTTTCCTTTTCTATCATGTTAGCCAATTTGGTTGAGGTGGTACCTCAAAGTTTTTTTTTTATTTTGCATTTCTCTTATTGTCAGTGATTTAGAGCATTTTTTCATATGACTATTGATAATTTTGATATCTTCTTCTGAAAACTGCCTGTTCATATTCTTTGGCCATTTATTAATTGGGGGATGACTCTTATTTTTTCATAAATTTGGCTCAGTTGCATATCTCTTTGAGAAATGAGTTCTTTTTCTGAGAAATGTGCTGTAAATTTTTTCCCAGTTTCCCACTTTTCTTCTAATTTTGACTATGTTGGCTTTGTGCAAAAACATTTTTATTTAATGTAATCAAAATTATCCATTTTACTTCCTGTGACCCTTTCCCTCTCTTGTTTGATCATAAACTCTTCCCTTATCCATAAATCTGACAGGTCATTGTTTGCATGCTCCTCTAATTTGCTCATATAACCTTTTATGTCTAATTCATGTGCCCATTTTGAGCTTATCTTGGTACATGGTGTGAAATCTGTAACTCATTTATGCCAGATGACTTTCCAATTTTCCCAGCAGTTTTTGTTGAATAGTGAGTTCTTGCCCCCAGACCTTGGATCTTTGGGTTTTTCAAACACTAGATTACTGGAGCCATTTACTTCTATATAGGGGCAACTAGTTTCAAAGGATTTTAGAATTCATATAATCCAACTAGCTCTTTTCACAGATGAGGAAACTGAGGCCCAGGGAGCTTAAGTGATTTTCCCATGGTCACACATGAAAGTCCTGAACTAGGACCCAGCTCCCATGATTCCCAGGCCAGTTCTCTTGGCCTTACCCTGGAAGAGTTTTTTTTTCCTAATGCAAGGAAAGATGATGTGTTTGGGGATAGATCTCTCAGTCTTATGAGAGAGCCAATCAGTTTGTGTAATAGTACTTTATGATGAATCAAGTCAGCTGGAATGTATTAGTCACCTACTATGTGCCAGGTGCTGAGGTGAAGTTTGACATTACACTGTCTGCCTTGCTGGGAGTCCAGGAGAATTGGCTTTGGGTATAGCCTGTCTTTACTTAAATGCATAAGAGTTGCAAGTTCCACAAGAGCAGGGATGCTTTTGTTTCTCTTGGCATCCCCAGAACCTAGTGCGGGGCCTGGCAAATAAAAGGAGCTTGAAAAGTGTTTGTTATAAAACTATTATTTACATGCTAGGGAATCTTCCTCTGCCCTCGTCTTCCTTCTGCTCCTGATCCCCCCCCCCATGTTTGTTCTAATGGAAATAGGTCAGGATTTGGCATCAGAAAAGCTGAGTCCCAGCTCTTCCACATACCTGATGTGTGACCCTGGGCAAGTCTCTTTAAATCTCTGGGTTTGTTTCTCTGTAACATGAGAAGATTGAACTGCATAATGTATAACATCCCCTGCCCCTCCTCCCCCTTCTCCTCCTCATCATCACCGTCTTTCTCTATGTGCCATGGAAAGAGCTCTGCCTGAAGTCAGAGGACATAGGTTCAGATCTTGCCTTCGATGCTTATTCCACCTCCTCAGCTCTTAGTGAACCTTAGAATAAAGGGAAGGGGGTAGACTAGCTGGCATCTGGGGTCCCTCCCAGGTCTAGATCTCTGTTTCCTTCTTCCTCCCCTCCAGCATTCAGCACAGTGACCCTGAGAGGCTTGTCCTTTCCCTTGCAGGATGCGGGCTGGCTCATAGGTGTGAAGGAATCAGATTGGCTTCAGTACAGAGACCTGGATGCCTACAAGGGCCTCTTCCCAGAGAACTTCACCCACCGCCTGGATTAGTCCCCCTCTCCCCACGCTCCACGGGGCGAGGTGAAGCTGTTCTACAGTGAGCTTGGGCAGCGGTGTTCCAAACCGATGGGAAAAAGAGGAGCCCGCTTGAGTAGCAACACTGCTAACACTTTGCAGACTGGTGTCCGGCAAAGCCGGGGGAGACATATTCAAGGAGCATGTGTTGAAAAAAACGTTAAATTAAGTAACATTTTAAAAAGTAAAGTGAACTCCTCCGAAGCAGCAAGGGAGGGCATCCTCCTTTGTCCTTCTGTTTGTGACAACAGGTTTGTTTGTGCTTTCTCTGAGCTATGGTGAATCTTGTACTTGATCCCTTCCCCGTGAGGTCTAAATTAGCTCCCTCAAGACCAGAACCTTAATTTCTCTGCACCAAGTGTATTGTATTGAGCTTCTGTGCTGCGGAAGGTTTGATGAATAATCCTATAATGAGGCAGTCACAGTCCTCCTCCTTCCCTCCCCTCCCCTTCCTCCTCCCCCTTCTTTTCACTCTCTCTCTCTCCCCATTCTTTCTCTCCCCATTCTCTGTCTCCATCTCCATTCTCTCTCTCCCTCTTTCCCCATCCTCTGTCTCTCTCTCTCTCTGTCTCCTGTCTTCCCCCTCTCCTTCTCTTCTGTCTGTCTCTCTCTTTCTCTCTGTCTCCTTTCCTCCCTCCTTCTGTCTCTCTCTCCTCTCCCCCCTCTCTTCTCTGTCTCTATGTATCTGCCTCTGTTACTATCTCTCTGTCTCTGTCTCGTTCTGTCTTTCTCTGTCTTTTTCTCACTCTTTCTCTTTTCTTCTCTCTCTCTCTCTCTCTCCCTCTCTCTCCCTCTCTCTCTCTCTCCTGTCTTTCTTTCACTCTGGGTTGTCTATGTTTAAACCTTAACTGCTGCAAACATTTTCAATGTTCTTTTCTGCCATATCTCTATATCTCATATATCTACAAACCCATCCAGCCCTCCAATGCAGCCTGAGACTCCTGGCCCTCTGTGCACACATCTAGCCACATAGGCATCCCTGCTCCATGCCCAGCCCTTCCTTTGGTTCTTTACCTCAGTGTGTCATGGGGACACGTATTGCTCTTAAACTGTCTGGCATTATAGTACATGGTTTTGTTTCCTGAGCAAAATCAGCTGCCCCGTTGCCAAAGCATTAGACGGCGTCTGTGTGTGTAACGTGCACTTTTCACAGTGAGGTGACGAACGGTGATTTTGAAGCTGCAAAAGAATCTGATGTCAGTGACTTCTGTCGCTAGAGACGTGTGAGTCTTGGTTAAGTACCTAAAATGTTTCCTCTCACTAATGCGACATTAAAGAGTATACTTTTGTATGAGATTGGCTGAAAGATGGGGGAAAGAACCTATCCCCAAACACACTTCCATGAAAAAGAAATTTCCCATTTACTTTCACTCCTTATATTTATGCAGCTCACCTTCACAGATCCTTTAAAAAAAATCAATAATGTATCGTGTATCCAGAAGTCATCTGTAATGATTATGTTTTTCAGTGTTGTGTCATTCCAAATAAATCTTTGATCCTCCACACGTGAGCTGAGTTCCTCTTGAGGAGTAGTGTTTCTGAAAGTTTGGTTTGGTCCTGAAGTCAGAGCATGTGAGAAGTGGAAAAATTTCCATTTTATGAATTAAGGTGTTGGGACTCAGAGAGGTTAAGGGACTTGCCTAGGGTAATATATGTCTGACTCCAGGTCCAGAAGGTAAATGACTTGCCCAGAGTTAATGATAGCACCAGAGCCAGAATTCTGGCCTCCTGGTTTCCAGGTCAGGATTGTCTGAAGTGTGGGACAGAAGAAGGGGGGGATGAATTTGGAATCAGAGGACCTAGCTCAGATTCTGCTTCTGCCTCTTGTGTGGCCTTGAGCCTCAGTTTCCTCATCTGTCAAATGAAGAGGTTGGAGTAGATTGCCTCTGAGGTCCCTTCCAGCTCCAAATCTATAGATTTAGCCTTAGGATCTGGTAAACATCAGAAACAGAGGGCTCTCAATTCTTCTCCCTAGGGCACACAGCACAAAAATGAAAGCCCAGATCAGGTTTTGGTTGACAGATGCCTAGGCCTACTCTCTCCTTCCTGACTAACAGCCATTACAGCAGTGAGATGACAGCCACAGAGGACGGGCCCTCTCCATGGTTCCACTTGTGAGTACCAAGCCTGGATATCATTGGCCAATCCAGGTTTACTACCTTCATAATCAGCAATTCCTTTTCACTGCAGTCTCATTCAGGGCTACATTTCTTCCTGGCATTTTTATGTCACTGTGCCTATAGATGAATAGATCAAGGGAAATAGGAAAGTCAGTTAGTGGGTCCATTGTCTGTGGAAGATAATTTTTCACACAAGCAAAAGGACTTCCTGGTGATTGAGTATCTATTCATCTCCCAACACTCTCTCCAGGATATATGGTGACCCAAGGCTTTGCATTTGCTGCATGTTTGCTATGTATTTGCTTGTGATTCATGGTTAGAACTCCCTGTGCAAAGTTACCAACTTTAATACTTTATGGGGTGCAAGGAAATAGCTGTTATTAGGGTCGATTTTTTTTCCTAGAACTAAATTATAATAGAGCCAGGGCATCACATATGACAAGAAGGATAATAACATGCCACACATAACAGCATAATTTCTTCTGCGTAAAATGGAATTAAGGAAGATTTAGGGTCCATAGTCATACATCAGCTTTTTGGCAATGTGCTGTGAGTACTAAAAGACAACATTGAAACATTAACCAGACGGAGGCAGAGCCAAGATGACAGAGTAAAGGCAGGGACTTGTCTGAGCTCTTCCCCAAACCCCTCCACATACCTTTAAATAATGGCTCTAAACAAATTCTAGAGCGGCAGAACCCACAAAAGGACAGAGTGAAAAAAAAATTTCAGCCCGAGACAACTTAGAAGGTCAGAAGGAAAGGTCTGTTATACCTGGATGATAGTGGAGTGCAGTCTAGCACAGGCTGTGTCAGTACAGACCTGGCCCCAGCAAACCAGGAGCAGGCCTCAGAGTGACTGAATACTGGGCAGCTCTGGCAGTTTCCAGACCTCTCAGCCCACAGATGGAAAGGGGATCAGAAAACATGTCAGAAGGAGATTTACAGGGGTCCCTTTGCTTGAACCAGGGCAGGACTCTGTTGCATTGCTTATACTTGGATCTGAGTTGCAGTGCTGAGTCTTAGTCCCAGTGTGAAGAGGAGCACTAGTACAGCAGAGCTTGTGACCCCAGGGGATCAGGGGCCCTGGTCATAATTCCAGAGTTGAAAAGAGAGCTTGTGGTCACTCACAAAGCAGTGCACAGTACAGGAGAATAGTAAACACAACACATGTCTCCTTAGATCATACCACCTTGGAAGAGCCAAAACCTTACAGATCCTCATAATTACCTCTGAAAACAGCTGCACAAAAAACCTGAAACTTGGGACAGTGCCCCCTCCACTTTGGAAACAGAGCCTCACTTCAGCATAGAATTAAAAGTCAAGAAATAGGGTGGGAAATGACTAGACAACAGGAAAAAATTCTGACCATAGAAAGTTACAAGAGTGACAAGGAAGATCAAAACACACACTCAGAAGAAGACAACAAAGTCAAAACTCCTGCATCCAAAGCTTCAAAGAAAAATATGAATTAGTCTTAGACCACGGAAGAGCTTGAAAAGGATTTTAAAAATCAAGTAAGAGAGGTAGAAGAAAATTGGGGGGGGAAGGAGAGTGATGCAAGAAAATCATGAAAAAACATCAATAGCTTGGTAATGGAGACACAAAAAAATACTGAAGAAAATAACACCTTAAAAAACAGAATAGGCCAAATGGTAAAAGAGGCACAAAAATCCAATGAAGAAAAGAATGCCTTGAAAAGCAGAATTGGCCAAATGGAAAGGGATATACAAAAATTCACTGAAGAGAAGAACTCCTTAAAAAGTAGAATTGATCAAATGGAAAAGGAGGTACAAAAGCTCACTGAATAAAATAATTCCTTAAGAGTTAGAATTGGACAAGTGGAAGCTAATGACTTCATGAGCCATCAAGAAGTAATCAAATAAAATCAAAAGAATGGAAAAAATAGAAGAAGGTATGAAATATCTCACTGAAAAAACAACTGACCTTGAAAATAGATCCAGGATAAATAATTTAAGAATTATTGGATTACCTGAAAGTCATGATCCAGCCTAGATATTATCTTTCAAGAAATTATCAAAGAGGGGCAGCTAGGTGGCTCAGTGGATAGAGCACCAGCCTTGGAGTCAGGAGGACATGAGTTCAAATCCAGTCTCAGGCCAGGCACTTGACACTTACTAGCTGTGTGACCCTGGGCAAGTCACTTAACCCCAATTGCCTCACCAAAAAAAAAGAAAGAAAAGAAAAGAAATTATCAAGGAAAACTATGCTGATATTCTAGAACCAGAGGGTAAAATAGAAATCAAAAGAATCCACCAATCACCTCCTGAAAGAGATCCCCAAAGGAAAATTACCAGGAATATTATAACCAAATTCCAAACCTCCTAAGTCAAGGAGAAAATAGTGCAAGTAGCCAAAAAGAAACATTTCAAATACCATGGATCCTCAGTCAGGATAACACAAGATTTAGCAGCTTCTACATTAAAGAATGAGAGGGCTTGGAATATGATATTCCAGAGGACAAAAAAGCTAGGCTTACAATCAAAAATCATCTACCCGGCAAAACTGGATAAAATCCTTCAGGGGGAAAATGGATATTTAATGAAATAGAGGACTTTTAAACATTCCTGATGAAAAAACCAGAACTGAATGGAAAATTTGACTGTCAAGTAGAAGACTCAAGAGAAGCATAAAAAGGTAAACAGGGAAGGGAAATCATAAGAGATTCAATAAGGTTAAACTGTTTATATTCCTACCTGGAAAAATGATGTTTATAACTCCTAAAAAACTTCCTCATTATTAGGGCAGTTAGGAGGACTATACATAGAAAGCAGAGGTGTGAGTTGAATGTGGTATATGATTATCTAAAGAAATGAAATTAATGGATAAGAAATAAGAATTCACTGGGAGAAGGGGAAAGGGAGAGGTAGAATAAGATAAATTATCTGACATAAAAAGCCTAAAAGACTGTGGAGGGAAAAATGAGGGAAGAGGGGAGGGGAATATGTGAACCTTACTCTCATTGGAATTGGCTCAAAGAGAGAATAATATACATGCTCAATTGGGTGTAGAAATCTATCTTAACATACAGGAAAGAAGGAGGGCAGGAGGATAATAGAAGGGGGGAGTTGATAGAAGGGTGGGCAGTTTGGGGGAGGTAAAAAGCAGAACCAAAACACTTTCAAAAATGGACAGGATAAAAGGAGAAAGAGTAGGATTAACAGGAAGAAAATAGGATAGAGGGAAATGTATAGTTGGTAATCATTACTATGGGAAAAAAAGTTTTTAGCAATGAGTTTCTCTGATAAAGACTTCATTTCTCAAACATATAGAAAACCGAGTCATCTTTATAGAAATAAGAGCCATTCCTCAATTGACAAATGGTCAAAGTTAGATATGAACAGTCAGTTTTCAGACAAAGTAATCAAAGCTATCTACAATCAAACAAAAAAAATGCTCTAAATCTCTATTGATTAGAGAAATGCAAATTAAAACAACTCTGAGCTACTACCTCACACCTGTCACATTGGCTAATATGACAGAAAAGGAAAATGGCAAATATTGGAGGGGATATGGGAAAATCAAAACATTAATGTACTGTTGGTGAAGTTGTATGATGATTCAACTATTCTGGAGAATAATCATGGAACTTTGCACAAACGGCTATAAAACCATGCATAAAATCTTTGACCAAGCAATATCACAACTAGACCTTTATCCCAAAGAGATAAAAAACAAAAAGGAAATGGACCTATGTGTACAAAAATATTTAGAGCAGTTCTTTTTGTGGTGGCAAAAAATTGGAAATTGAGGGGATGTCCATCAATTGGGGAATGACTGAATAAGTTCTCATATATGATTCTAATTGAATACTATTGTACTTTAAAGAAAGTATGAGCAGGATGCTCTCAGAAAAACATGGAAAGACTTACGTGAACTTATGCAAAGTGAAATAAGCAGAACCAGGAGAACATGGCACACATTAACATCAATATTGTATGATGATCTACTATGAATAACTTAGCTATTCTCAATAATAGAATGATTGAAGACAATTCTGTAGGACTTAAGAAAGATGCTGTCCATCTCCAAAGAAAGAACTGATACAGCCTGAATGCAGATCAAAGATACTTTTTCTTTACTTCTTTTATTTTTCTTGGGTCTTTTTGTCTGTTTTTCTTTCACAGAATGACTTACATGGAAATGTATTTTGCTTGACTACACATGTGCCATCTATGTCAGATTGCTTACCTTCTCAACAAGGGGAGCAGGGGGACAGGGAGAGAATTTGGAACTCAAAATTTGAAAAAAAAGAATGTTAAAATGTTTTTACATGTAATTGGAAAAAATAAAATATCAAATGAGAAAAAAAGAAAAATTATCTAGGATAGCAAAGCTTTTCTAGGGTCCTCTGTAGGTGTGGCCAATGCTAAGTCGTCTGAAGCTGTGATATTACTGTTCAGAGAGGCCTTGAAATCCCTTTCTCTGGAGTCCTCAGAGGTCCCAAGGTCTGGCTGGCCACTTTTAGAGGCCAGGTGGTGATTTTCACAAACACTAGTGGAAGGTGAGGATGAAACAAAAGGCTTTTCCCATAAAGGAAAGGTCTCACCCAGTCTATCCTTGTTTACCTCCAACCTCTCACCTTTACATCAGTGGGCTGCTGCACAGAATTAGGGATGATGTAAATTCTATTCAATAAGCCTGTATTAAGGCCCTACAACGTGTAGGGTACAGTGCTGGGCCCTGAAGATCTTCAAATACCCAGACAGACCTTAGTCCTCATCAAGATGAATGTTCCTTCCAATGCTATTCATGCAACTCAGCAATTCCTAATCGCCCCCTGTGACACTGGTCTGTGGCCTCCCATAATCTCACCATAGAGAATTCATCCAATGTGCTAGTTGTCTTCCCTACTTTCTCTTAACATTGTGAGGATCTTGGTGGAACACACTGACTCCTTCATAACATGTGACCAGCACATGTTCTTTTTCACTAATAGACCCCCTTTTGACCTTTCATTCCACTTTTTCTTATTATCCTCGGTTTACAGCCTGGGTGGGTTTTAGCTCAAACCTACCACTGCCCATTGGCTGAGCCTCCTTTCTAATTATTTGAAGTCCAGAATGGTTTCTGACTCACAACCACGCAACACAAGGAGGCTATTTGGCTTAAATATAGAGATCTGGCTTCAGGAAGAAATCTGGGTCATTCAAAGGAGGATTGAAGTTTTTGTTTTCCAAAAAGCCTGTTTTCTTCCTGTTTAACTCTGGGCTCAGCTCCTCCTCAAGTCAAAGCAAGTCACAATTATTGATTAAATATGTACTATGTTCCAAACACTGTTTTAAGAGGGGGGAATATAAATATAAGCAGAGAGACAGTCCCTGCCCTCAACAAGCTTATGTTCTAGCGGGAGAAGACAACACAGCTGTCGTATCAATACACACACGTGTATGGATAAATATAATAGAATGCTATAATCCTATTTCAAAGATCTCCAATCTTATTTTTTGGAAATTATTATATAATTATGGGTTATATATGTATGTATGTATGTATGTATGTGTGTGTATGTGTGTGTGTGTTCCTTGATGGTTGACAAGGTAAGAGAACTTTCAAAATAAAGAGATGTCTGTTTAGATGTTGCTTATTGTCAGAAAATATCTATTTTCCTGAATTAGTAGATATATGTATACATATATATACATAAAATGACATATAAAACTTTCATGTACTGTCAGTTCTGCTATACCATGACATATGCATTCTCAAAAAAGCATTGAGATATGCAAAATAGAGCAATAAAAACCCCAGGGCTTTTTAGGAGCAGAAAACTCAAAAACTTTATCACACACACACACACACACACACACACAACTTAATAAAAATGGCAGAATGGTTTTATACTTGGTAAATGGATAAGAAATACATAAAAATTAAGATAAATAGTGGAATAGTGGTGGCATCTGTCATCTCTGGATGCTTTTCTGCCCGGACCTTAGTTCCCACAGGGCTCCAGGCTGGCAAAGTCAATAGCTAAGGGCTGAAGGGTGGCCATGGTAGGAGGGAGTGGCAAGCTGCCCATGGCTGCTACTGCACAAGAACATAAAATAAATATGGCACTTTACCTTGAAAAAGACCTGATGTTTGTTTATGGAAGTAGATGTCAGAAGGATTGCAGTTGTGAGTTATTGTGAAGGATTGCAGCTGTGAGCTATTGTGAAAGAATGAAGTTTTCTGCTTTGTTGATGTTTCTTATGGAGGAAATTGCACATAAACACATTTCTCATTATGCTCAAATGTTTCCCTAACATATCAATTGCATTGGAACAAACATATTTTTCAAAATGAATGTTATAGCAGAACTAACTAGATGTAAACTCAAACATATATATGTAGATAGATAGATATAGATATAGATATAGATATAGATATATGAGGCAGGTAGGCAGCCCAATGGATAGAGTGCCAGGTCTGGAGTCAGGAAGACCTGAGTTCAAATCCAGCCTCAGATACTTAGTAGTTGTGCGACCTGGATAAGTCACTTCACCCTGTTTGCCTCAGTTTCCTCATTTGTAAAATGAGCTAGAAGAGGAAAGGGCAAACCATCTAGTATCTTTGCCAAGAAAACCCCAAATGGGGTCACAAAGAGTCTGACATGATTGAAATGACTCCACAAAAATAATAGATATATGCATGTATGTATGTATGTATTTATACTGATGAATGAGCACTGTGATTTGATCAAAAAAGAAGAAAGCCTTGTCATCTGGTGAGAATGAAGGGTAACTGACTTTTGGACAGTTCATGTGCTCCAATAGGGTTCTCCCAATGTCAAAGCAAAATGAGGGAGATCCTCCACACTTTGGGTTCCTCCACCCACCCCATGGAAAATTTCTGTGAGACCATAACCCAGAGCTGCCCAAGGTGGTCAAATAGGGAAGAGCTGCAATCTGCATCACTGAGAGGCCCAACCACACGAGGGAGATCACAGCTCCATTTGAATATCTGAGTAGTCAGATAGGAAGATGGAATGGGGTCACCTTCTGACTATACTGAATGAGTTTTCCAAAGGTCAGTATCACCACCTTCCTTCGCTTTGCTATTTCCTTGGCTACAAAGACTATTAACAATCTCTTCCTCCTGTCCTTTGTTAGTGACATCTAAGGACAGGCTCTGGGCCCCCACCCAGCACTGTCCCCACTGCTGGAGGTCTATGTTGGCAAACTATCACCTCTTTCCCTTGGAATATGATGATTTAGGAAACCCCATCTGATACCTGACCCCCCACACACACACACATACACTCTGAAGAATCTCTTAAAAATATAGTGACTTGCTGTCTTCAGACAAATGGTCCAGTGTTCTGACACAACCCATGAAATTTTACAGCCACTCTCCTTATACCTTGCCCTCTCTCCCCCTAAACTCCAACTCAACTCATTTAAAACAAGGGACCATCTAGATTTAGAGCTGGAAGGGGTCTTAAAATTCACAATGTCTACTTTATCTCATTTTAAAAGGAAGAAACTAAGGCCAATAGAGGTGAATTGATCTGCCCAGTGTCCCACAGAAACAGGAATTGCTGAACCAGCCCTCTACCCCAGAGGCTGCATTATCACATGCTTAATTACCCACAGAGCCTAGCAGCTCAGCATCGTCAAGCAGTCATATGGGCCCCTGTTGGCCAATTCATCATACAGGGCAGGTTGAAGTCCACCTTTCCAAATTGGGATTGGCCACATTATCATAGTTTCCACCTCAAACCTGTACTGACTGAGAAAATCTGAACTGACTGGCCCACATGCTCTGGAAGCCTAAGTCAGTAGAAAGAAAGCTAAGAGGAAAGATGGGCAATGTATAAGTCACATTTGAGTTTTCTTATTAAGGGTGCCTCCAAATCCCAAAACAACCCCAAGGCCATCTCTGAGGATGTGTGCAAAAGAATAGGCCAATGGGAAAACTGATATGTTTGAGAGGGCAAGAATTTAACAGCCAAATACTTGGCGCCCAGAACTCGTCACATGCCCCCTGTGTGAGACATTCAACAGACCACAGAAGAGTTTGTGCAGGCTCCCTCTCAACCCCCTACCATGTTCCCAAGGATTGAAACCAACAGGAACTGGGTTACAGGGGTGGCAGGAGAAGATGATGGGCCACACCCCCATGCAGGAAACTGACCACCAAGTAATTTTTGCCTAAAGTTCTGCTGGACACAGAGTGTACACTAGTGTCTGACCAACACAGAAGCCAACCATTCACTTCTATTCATCCCTCATTTCTGTATCCATTGGACATAGCCAGCCAGTTCAATAAATGACAATAAATGTCCCTGCAGATTACAGACAAGCCTCAGAGATTACCAAGGGTGACTCACCAAGGGTGAGGTTGCACCTGCCTCGCAGGGCTATGGTCAGGCTCAGATGAGATAATGTCTCTGTAGTGCTTCGGACAACATCATGCTAAAGTGTAAGATACGTGTGCCCACATGAGAGGTCTAGATGTATAGACAAGGCTTGTGGGTGCATGCATAGATATGATCTGAGGCCTCCTCTGCTAAGAGGAGGAGGGGAGCCAAGAACTGTGCCTGAGCCATTGGCACGCTGGGCAGAAAGACCCTGGGAGCACCATTGAGGCTGGGCACTCTCTTCTCCTATCTCCAAAAAGGGAGCAGCACCTCAATATCTCTGGTGTAGGTATCTACAGTCTAGGAGGATGAGTCTGAGTGGAGAAGGAAAACCACTGATACCTGTCAGCAGTGACACCAACCTAATAAATCCCTTATGCAGGGGTGCAGCATTTTCTCCAGCCATCAAGAGTCACAAATCCCACCATAGTGTTATTGTTATTTAGTCATTTTCAGTCATGTCTGATGCTTTCGGACCCTATGTGGGGTTTTCTTGGCAAAGGTACTGGAGTGGTTAACCACTTCCTTCTCCAGCTCATTTAATAGATGAGGAAACTGAGTCAAACAGATTTATGTGGTTTGCCCAAGATCACAGCTAGTAAGGGTCTGAGGTGAGATTTGAACTCAGGAAGATGAGTCTTCCTGACTCCAGGCCTGCACTATGGTGCCACCTAGCTGCTGTAGTAGGCAAAAAAAATTGGTGGAAGCCTACTTGCAATAGAGATGGCATAATTTTCATAAACATCATCACCTCCTCTTGATAATCATCTTGATGCCCTGGATAGAGAGCCAGCCTCTAAGCCAAGAAGCCTAGTGTGCCTGAACCCTGATGTAATACTGCCTGTGTGTCTATTCACCTCTTTGGACCTCAGTTTCCTCATCTGTAAAATGAGAAGAAGAACTTTTGTGCTCTATCTGCCTCTCAGGATAGATGTGAAGAATATGCTTCGTAAACCTTAGTTAAGATGCTAGAGAAATTCCAGTTATTCATGTAATCTCTGGGGTGTTTGAGAGATGTGGGAGAGAAATCAAAGACTCTGGGCCTCTCGTCATAAGCTTGACCCTCCATGGTGGAGAATGGACAGGAAGTCTCAGAAGTAAGCAACAGAAAAGATTTGTTGAAATGTGGCCTGCTGATCGTCTTGCCTCTGAATGGCTGCCATGTACCCCACCCTGTGCCACAGACAGAGTGAGACCCAAAGAGGAAGGAGACCCTGTCCTTACCTTCAAGAAGCTTTCAGTCTAGGAGAGGAAAGAAAGCATGTATTCAAAGAACTCTAATGTGACTTAACCAAGAGACAAATGCCCCACAAAAGAAGTACCCAAAAGTACCAGGAGAGGGCAGAAGAGGCCAGATCCCTTCTGACGGGAATGAGATGGGTTTCATTGAAGAAATGTCCTTGTAGCTGAAGAAAGGGGATCAAGGGAAGGAAACAAGCATTAATTAAGCACCTACTATGTTCTAGGCTCTATGCTAAGTGTTTTATAAAGATTATATCATTTCATCCTCACAACAACCCTGCAAAGCAGATTCTATTATTACCCTCATTTTACAGATGAGGAGACTGAGGCAGACAGATTGTGATTTGTTTAGTATTACATGGTTAGTGAGTGTCTGAAGGAGGATATAAACTCAGGTCTTCCTAACCCCAGATGCAGCCCTCTCTCTATCCACCATGCCAGCTAGCTGCCCCCAGAAGCTGAGCTTTGAAGGATGGCTAGAATTACAACAGGCAGAAATGCTGAAGAACACCATTGCCCTAGGGTATCCAAGCGAAGTTACAGATGTGACAAAGAAAGCAGCACACTTAAGGCAGGATGAATAGTCCTAAACACATTTCCCCGGAATATGGTAGCCTCTGGGAAAAGCCAGGATGCAGTTAATGGATAGGGGGGTTCAGTCAGGGTTCAGAAGGGGATGTGGAGAAATAAGAGTTCGATGATCCAAGACATGGGACCTGCAAGATCGAAAAGAAGGTGGTGAGACCCAAGAGGCAGATCCCATTTCAACATCTTTGCTAGTACAGGATTTCTCACTTACATTTCTATAGCACATGAATGTTTACAAACACCTCACACGCATCCTCTCCTTCTAACCTCCTGGTTGCCCTATGGGAGAGCCTCACAGCCCGATGGGGAAATAGAGACCCAGAAAAGAGAAGAAGCTTGCTTAAAGTATAAAAGACAAATTTGAAAACCAAGTCCTCCTTCCTTCCAGTCCGGTGCCCTGGTCATTCGAATGTAAGCTCCTCAAAGGCAAGGATTGCTTTTGATCTTTGTGGCCTCAGTGCTAACAGTGCCTGGCACATGGCAGGTTATTATTGCTGTCATTATAATGATTGTTATCATTATTACTGTTATTATTAGCTCACATTTATATAGTGCCTTAAGGTTTGTGAAACTCTTTACATTTATTATCTCACCCTGGGAGGTAGGTGCTGTTATTATCCCTATTTTATAGATGAGGAAACTGAGACAGAAAATTGAGTTACTTGACCAGGGTCCCATAGTTAGTATGAAGCAGAATTTGAACTTAGCTCTTCCTGACTCTGAGTTCAGTACTCAATCCACTGTGCCACCTAGCAACGATGTTTGTATTAAGATAGTCCCTGCTTTGCAATCATTTTTTAAAAAGTTTTTATTAACATTTTCTGTTTCTTACATCATCATAGTTATGCCAAGTAACCTTCCCCTTCCACCTCCCAGAGAACCATCTTATATGCCAAATAGTACTTTTTCATAAAGGGAAGAAGAAAAAGAAAAAAAAAGAAAAGTCCATACAACTTATTGATACATTGAAGGAATCTGAAAACATATGCCATGGTTAACATCTGTGCACCTCCCACCTCTACTAAGGGGTGGGTTGAGAGTGTCTTTTCATCTCTTCATTCAAGTCTTGCTTGATCTTTATAATTTTGTTACATTTACTTTTGATTTTTTTTAGTGTATGGCTGTCCTTTCCATTTGTATTATTGTAGTTACTGTATATATTGTTTTCATGGCAATGTTTACTTCATTCTGCATCAGTTCATATAGATCTTTCCATGTTTCTCTGTACTCATCACGTACATAATTTCTAATACAATCAAAAATTCCAATCTCTTACATTCATGTACCACAATTTGTTTAGCCATTCCCCAGTTGATAAACATCTATTTTGTTTCTAATGCTTAGCTATCACAAGAAGTGTGGCTATAAATATTTTGGAGCATGTGAGGACTTTTTTCTCGTTGATGGCTTTCTTATGGCATAAGTCTAGTAATGGAGTCTCTAGTTTAAAGGGTATGGACATTTTAGTTACTTTATTTGCATAATTCTGAATTGCTTTCCAAAATAGTGGCACCATTTCACAGTTCCACCAACAATATATTAGTGTGTGTATTCTTTCATAACCCCTTCAACATTGATTGTTGCCATCTTTTGTCATTTTTCCCAATTTGCAGGGTATGAGGTAAAACCTCAGGGTTGCTTTGATTTGCATTTCTCTTATTATTAGTGATTTGGAGCATTCTTTCATGTGATTATGAATATTTTTCAATTCTTCTTTTGAGAATTCTTTGCTTATATTCTTTGACCATTTCTCTATTGGGGAATGGCTATTAGTCGTATATATTATTAATAGTTAAGATATCTGGAATACCAAACCCTTATCAGAAAAATTTGGTACAAAGATTTTCTTCCCATTCACCCATTTCTCTTCTTAATTTAGATGCATAAATGTTGGTGGTATAATGGATAAGATGCCGATTTAGAGTCAGGATAACTTGAGTTCAAAGTCAACCTAAAACACTACTAGCTTCATGACCTTGTTTGCCTTAGTTTCTTCATATATAAAATGGGAATAATAATAGCACCTACCTCCCAGGGTTGTTGTGAGGATCAGTACTTAGTACAGTACTTGGCACATAGTAAGCACTATATAAATATTAGCTATTATCATTATCTGTTCAGAAGCCTTTCAATTTCAAGAAATCAAAGTTATCTATTTTATCTTTTGTAATTGCCTCAATCTCTTATTTGGTTAATAATACATCTCTTACTCATAGCTACGTTTCTTTTCTAATTTTTTATAGTATGATCTTTAATATTAAGATTACATATCCACTTAGAATGTAGTATGAAATGGGTTGTAAAATGTTGATCTAAGTCTGATCTCTACAGGACTGCTTTCCAGTTTTCCCAGCAGTTTTTATTACATAGAGAGTTTTTCCCTAGGTAACATGTTTTCCACTTTATCGATCAGTTGGGTTATTGAATTTCATCATTTCTGCTCCTTCCTTGTCTAGTCTGTTCAACTGATCTACCTCTCTATTTTTTAACCAAGATCAGATAGTTTTGATGACTGCAGTTTCATAATATAGTTTGAGGTCTGTAAGTGCTATTTCCCTTTGTCTCTAGTTCTTTTCATAATTTTTCCTGGATATTTGAGATCTTCTGTTTTTCCAAATGAATTTTGTTACTATTTTATCCATTTTTGTAAAGTATCCCTTTGGCAATTTGGTTGGTATAGAATTAAGAGTGGAAATTAATTTTGGCAACATTGTCATTTTTATTATATTGGCACAGCCAATTAGCACTAAGGAACACTTTATAAATGAATCTGTTTGAGTCTTTTGTGTACTTTAGGAGGTCAGTCTCTAGATATTTTGTGCATATTTATTTGGAATGGGGCTTCCCTTTCTATTATTGTTTCTTGTGTTTCGTCATTATTATGTAGAACTTCTGTTGATTTTTGAGGATTTATTTTGTAGCCTGAAACTGCCAAAGTTATTGTATCAATTTGTATCTTTACTGGTCCCCTAGGATTTTCAAAGTAAACCATCATATCATCAGCAGATAGAGACAGTTTAAGATCTCCTCTTTACATGTCTTTATTCTTTTAGTTTTTTTCTCTTGTCTTACTGCTATTGCTAACATTTTCAGAAGTAAATCAAATAATATTAATGAGTTTTTTCCATAAGTTTCATGTGGTGCTGAGAAATATGTATATTTTACCATACCATTTAGAAGGCATAATAATTTTTTTCACTGTAGTTTCTCCAGCAATTCATTCAGTTCCATATTTTCTCTTTTGTTTATCTTTCTGTTAGACATCCAAAACTGAGAGAGGGATATTGAAGCCTCTTGTCACTATTGTGTTACTGTCTATTTCTTTTTGAAGCTAAGATGATGTTTCCTTTATGAATTTGGATTCTAAGGCATTTGAAGCTTATAAGTTTATTACTGATATTGGTTTGTTGTCTATAGTTCCTTTCAGCATAGTACAGTTTCCTTATTTGTTCCTTTTTATTTTTTCAGCATTTGTTTTTGCTTGGTCAGATAGCATGATTTCAAATCTTCTTATTTTGGATTCTCTTGATGTAGAATAATTTTTCTCATCCTCTCAGTTTTATTTTGTTTGTCTTTGTTTTTTTTTTATTTGTTTCTTGTAAGCAAACAATTGTAGGGCTTTGTTTTACTGTCCAATCTGTCATTCTTTTTTTGTTTTATTGGATTGCTTAATCCATTCACATCTAAAGTTATGAGTTACTTTTATATTTTGCTCCATCTATCTCTAATGTTGAGTTTTTTCAAGTTATGATTTTTCCCTCTTTTTTTGTAAACATAGCATTCTGGCTTTTCAATAACTTTAGTCTCTTTTTTAAGTTGGCAGGGCTCCTCCCTGCTCATATCGCTGATTATGCAACCCCCTGCTGAGCTCCACACCCTCTCCTGGTTACCTTTTTTCCCCCCATGTTTGCCTCAAAATCTCTTCCCTTTGTCTATAGTCCTTCACTCTCCTGGATGTCCATTGTCCCCTAGGGTTTCAAGTGCCCTATTCCAATATAAAACAAGTAGACTTTTCAAGCACCAAATTCTCCAGGGGTAAGGTCCCCACATCCCTACATGGATCATCTTTCTTCACCTGTAGGAGCGTTTATCAATGGACCATCCCCCCATCACATCCTCTTCATCCACTCCCCTGTAGGTTTTTTTCTTTCTGAGACCACAGAGGTCACCTCCCCCTCATTAATAGACCATGATTTGACCCCAGCACATCACATATTCCTCTCCCCCTTCTCCTGCTTCATGTACCCTCCCAAGTTGTAATATAACCCCCCCCAAAAAAGACCACAGATTTACCTGTAACTTCCATGTCCTGTTTCACCTCTGTCTCATTGTGTATATTTAAAAAGCAGTCTCTTAATGGTCTCTGCTCTCACTCTGTTGCTATGGTTGTCCTTGCTCATTGAATTTATTTACAATGCCTGCATTTCTGCTGTTTAAAGTGTTGAGAATCAAATAGCCTCTTCAGTTCTGTTTTTCTTGCTAAAAAAAGTTTCAATTTCTTTGTTGTTATTGAACATCCATCTTCTTGCCTGTATAGTTAAGCTCAGATTTGAAAGAGAGGTCGCCCTGGGTTGTGTCCTTAGATCCTTTGCTCTTTGGAGCAAACACATTATTCCATTCCCACCTCCCTTGTCTAGTGAGTGCAAAATAGTCTTACATTATTCAAATGCCCTTTCCTTTGTATTTGAAAGTCTTTCTCCTGAACACTTGCAGACTTTATTGTTTCTGAATTGAATTCTTCTGATTTCCTTCATTACTTTGTTAAAGTTTTTGTCTTGTCACAAGCTTCTGGGAGATCTATTGTCCTTAAGTTATCTCCAAACAACCTTTCTTCAAGATCAGTATGTTTTGCTTACAGATTAAGCATATTTACTTTTACTGTTATCATTTTGCTTCTCTTCTAAACTTCATTTTGGGGTATTTGCACTCCCAGTCTGTTGTTCTCTCTTTTGTTTCTTTGGTGAGATTGCTTTCACAAATTCGAATTTTTCTGTTCTGTCCATCATTCTTGCTGTGCAGGCCATAAATTCTGCTCTTGTAATTCTCATTTCTCTTTTGTACCACTGAGGAACAGTAAGTTCCATGTTGTCCTCAAATTCCACAGAATCTTCTGTCTCACCAAGTGTTGGATCATTTTCCTTCGTTTCACAATAGTTATTCACAGATGTTTGTACTCATTTACTAGATCTGGAGGCCATATTTCCTTCAGCTGTTATTGTTTTTCCTGTTGACTTATCAGTTTATATTCAACATTTTTGAGTTTTTTTCTTCCTGAAATCTTTAGTAATTTCAGTCCTCCCCTTCCCCCTTATTTTCACTATCATGCACTTTTTGACCCCCTCTTGTCTGATTGTGATTTCCTTAGGAGCTGGATCTCAAAGCATCTCAGCCTTCCAATACTGAGAAATTCACAGGTCACCAGACTATATGTCTGCCTCAGGTGACTTAGGTGGTCAGAACTGGCCTCCCACTGGATGCTTTGTTCTCTTCCTCAGGTTCAGAGGAGGGCTGAACACTCTTCCCCTCCACTGCCCCACAGGACACTGTCCGAGTACCCTATACCTTTCTCTCTGTTTATTAGTTCTTTGACCCAGAAATGGCAATTCAGTGCTTCCCAGCACCGTTGCTACAGGATTGTCTGCACCAATCCTGCTCTTCTGCTGTACAGGATTGCTGTAGTTCAGAGCTCTCCAGTGCCTGGCACATAATAGGGCTATATACATATTAATCATCACCTAACCTCCTCGGGACTCTGTTTCCTCATCTGTAAAATGAGGAGATTGTACCAGATGACCTCTGAGGTTTTCTTTAATTCTCGATGCTATGACTCTAAGTTCCTCAACCTCCCTGGGCTCCTGAGAGACTACAGTCACATAGCTGTCTACCGCAGCCAAAGCAAATTTCTGTAGCCTGGAGCCAGGGTCTCCATGGTGCTCGAAAGAGAGAGGAAGGACCTGAGTGTGGGGGTAGATTTTGTCGAAAGCCTGTTGTATTCTTGGGTCTGCTAATGCAGCTGGTAGTGTGGGAGGTCGGGAGGGAGTGCTCAGAGAGCTGAGGATCAATGAGCATGGGTTCATGGGAAGATGTGGGGCAGAATGACGGGTCCCATGCCCTCCTTCTCAACCATGTGCACTACCTGCCACCTAGCAGATGCTTAATAAATGCTTGTTGAATTAAAGCGTTGTGCTAGGTACCAGAGATCCAAAGACAAGGAAGAAACAGCCCGTACCCTTACGAAGATGACCTTTTGCTGAGAGAATACAACATGTATAACCGAGGCTCAGTCCAGAAAAATAGAACAGAACCAAATTGTTTTTCCTTAATCTGCATGTGTGGTAGCCCCCCTGGCCCAACTCCAGCATAAGCTCTTTGAGGGCAGGGCCTATGTCATTTTTATCTTTGTGCCCAGAACAGTGTCTGCACATGATAGACACCTAATAGATGGTTGTAAGTTGATTGATTTGTATCCCCACACCCCACAAATGGCTGCCCCTGGAGGGCAGGATTTGTCTCACTTGTTCTTGTATCCCCATTATGAGAGTGCATCTGGACCTTTGCTCTGGGATGTTGAACAAGCCGAGGGACAGTAGACGCCCGCTGCCAAGGCAACACCTGCAGCCAGCCCCCACTGTGGGCTGTCTGAAGATTCCCCACAGTCACACACAAGCACCTCCCTCAGCCTCATTTTAGAAAAAGTGAACTCCAGGCACAGAGCAGGAGGTCCACACTCATCTCCTCCAGGAGCTTTCCTCTGGTTCCAGCCTCAGCCCAAAAAGCAGAGAGATGTCTGGGTACCTTGCTCTCCTCTTAGCTGCTGCCCTGGTTCCTGGTAAGTTGTCTTCCCTGGTGCTCTGGGAAGTTTGGGAAGAGCTGTTCCTGGCTTCTAGCTTGTCACCAACTTCTTTCTGCCCTCCCTGCAGCTGGCCAGACTGCCATGGTCCTGAAGCAGGGGGTTATCTCCATGATCCGAAACACAGGAGGGTCTGCCACCTTGACCTGCGAGATTTTCAGCCCCACGTTCGACAATATCCACTGGTACCGTTACCAGGAGGGGAAGGCCCCGGAGCGTCTGGTGCGCTACTCCATGAAGAAGTCTGAGTCCGTACTGGACACGGGATTCAGCGCCAACAAAATCAGGGCTTTTAAGGTGAAGGACACCAGCTGCAGACTAATACTGAGTAATCTACAGATCAGTGACTCTGGAATGTATCACTGTGCCAGCTGGGACGGACCACAGTGGCACAGGCTGCCACAGTTCCTGAGTAAAACATGTCACCTGAAGTAGCTGACATTCTACTCAGGAACACTAGCCTTCATTCAGGACAGGCTGAACACCTTCATTTGGACTAAGATAACCCTAAGCCCCAGAAACTTCTTCAACTCTGAACCCCAAGCCCAGGAACTTTGGCCAAGATATTTGAGAACACAAATCTTTCAGAGGTCAGTAGAACCCAACTCATTCCTCTGCCTAGAACAGACACAGCACTGGCTCTGAATCAGAGCACTTGAGTTCAAATCTAGCCTCTAATACTTACTACCTGTGTAAGGGAAGCAGGCAGGTAGTCCAGTGGATGGAGTGCTGGGCCTGGAGTCAGGAAGACCTGAGTTCAAATCTGGCCTTAGACGCTTACTAGCTGGGTTATCCAGGAAAAGTTACTTAACCTGTGTTTGCCTCAGTTTCCTAAAATAGGAATAATAGCACCTCCCTCCCAGGTTGTTGTGAGGATCAAATTAGATAATAATTGCAAAGTGCTTAGCACAGTGCCTGGCACATAGTAGGTGCTATATAAATATTAATCATTAATCATCACCTAACCTCCCCGGGACTCTGTTTCCTCGTCTGTAAAATGAGGAGATTGTACCAGATGGCCTTTGAGGTTTTCTCTAGCTCTCAATCCTATGACTCTAAGTTACTCAACCTCCCTGGGTCTCTGTTTCCTCCTGTGTAAAAGGAGGAGGTTGAAACTAGAAAAACTAATATTATCAAATATTTATGTAATGTTTCTAATATATTATCTTATTACATCCTCAAAATACCCCTGGGAGGTTTGTGCTGTACTTATCCCTGTTCAGTCTGGAGTAGAGATAAGTCAAGTGATTTGCACGCAGGGTCACAGAACGAGTAAGTATCTGATTTGAACTCAGGTTTTCCTGACTTAAAGTCTAGCTGTCCCAGATGAGTTCTGGGGTCCCTTCCAACTCTAAGACTCAGATCCTGGGATCTTGAACTTCTCCAAAGAGGAGGCCAGGGAGGGGCTATTACTTTAGATATGTCTTTTTCTATGTTCTCTCTCCCTGGTAAGACCCAACGCTCAAAGGTGACTTGTTCACCACCCACATCGAGAGTGTTTGCTTGACTCTGTCCAGTGTTACATGGGCACTAGAAGTTCAAGATGGAAATGATTTCTGCAAAGGCCCTTTTTCTCTCATTTTCCCACTAACTGCTAAGCACCAAATGCTTTTGAAGGCTAGTTCACATGCCACCTTTTCCAATATGTCCTCCTGATCCCTTCTATAAGTAATGATCTCCCCTTGACTCACATGGCACATTGCTCTGCACCTCTCAAATTCACTTGGCGTATAATATGATAAGTTACAGTTATCTATGAGTAGAAGACTATGGCTACGTGTTCCCAGAGACAACATCTACATCTCACAGAATGGGTGCTAACACTCTTCCCCATGATTTGGGTCCAAAGTCACTCAATAATATGGCTTCTGATCCCCCACCAATGCTTTTGCCTTTAGTAGTCAGCCAGGGGACAAAATTAGTTCAAAGAAAAGGACATGTGATGAAATATCATAAGGAAATCACAATAAACATTCCCCCCCAAAATATTCTTGGGCACTGTATGCCACAAATGCATATACTGTTAGTGGGAAGAGAGAAGACCAGATAGGGAACACACGTGGCCCAGGAACACTATGTGGAGCCAGGGCACAATCATGGCATCCCGTGCCTCCACGACTGCAAAGTCACTGTTATCTTCTGATGATGTCATCACATGGCTCCCACTGGATTTGATTCTTGCTGGTCTCTACTAGACCCATTGTCTTCACCAGATGTAACTGCAATGAATGTGTCGTCTCTAAGAGAAGCGTGCTACATCCTCCTCGTGAGAAGAGCGAACTCTTCCATGCTCTTTTAGTTTAAAGCATTGAAGCTTTCCATAACACCCCACTCCCAACAGACCCTCCAGAGAGCTCAGAGAATCATCCTTGTATTTCAAGGCCCGCAAGAGGAGCAGACGCGAAGGGCAGGAATCACCCTTTTAGTATATCCAGAGTTCCATAACATAGCCAATTAAAATAGCTTTTATCACCACACAATATGAAGTCCATCATGCCTAACCTGAAGAAGTCAGAGGACATCTATAACTGCTCTAAGTTGGAGGAAGAGTGTCTGAATCATGCAGCTGCGAAGGAGACCCAGCCCAAGCTTCTAGGCACCTAACTGAGCATATTTTAAGGCTGAGGTGAGTGTGTGTGGAGAGGGGCATTACACTTGTCCTTCTAAAAAGTGGCATCCAAAACTGAATGCAATACCCCCAAAGTGGTCTATGAATGAATGAATGAATAACAACACATTTATGAAGAGTTTTCTATGTGTCAGGCACTGTGCTAAGTACTGGGGAAATAAATATAAAAGTCAAAACAGTCCCTACTCTCGAACTCATGGCACTTGAATTCTAATAGGAGAGGACAACACATAAGGAAGTGCTAGACAGGGAGGTGTGTTTTTGACTAGAAATCATGGAAATGGTGAGAGGGGTCATAGGGCAACTGACAGGCATGAACTTTCTAGGAATATTAGTGCCAATTTGATTACTATTCTAAGGGATATAAGTGTGTATGTGTGTGAGAGAGAGACAGAGAGAGAGAGAGAGAGAGAGAAAGGGAGAGAGGGAGGGAGGGAGGGAGGGAGGACACAGGGGTGAAAGCAAGTCGTGAGAATGTCCACAGAGATACTGGAGATGCATAGGGAGACACACAGAGAGAAACACATGGCATTTGCTGTTCGTTACACTAAGCGCTGGAGGAGGCAGAAGCCGACAGAGCCTTTCCCTTCTTAAAGGTGGATTCTATTTCTCCCTCAATGCTGCGTAAGTCCAAATGACCTTTTTTGGCTACCATATTAACTCATATTCAGGGGACCTTTGGACACCAAAAGTCCCAAACCATTTCCAGAAAAACAGCTATCTCACCATAGTTTTTATACTTGTGAAGTTTATTGTTTATACCCAAGTATAATAATTTGTTTATCTCCATTCAGTTTCATCGTATTCAATTAAGCCCAACATGTTAGCCTCCTATGAAGCTATTGAATCCTGATCCTGTCCTCCAGTGTGTTAGCTTTCCCTTCAAGCTCTAGGTCATCTTCAGACTTAATCAGCAAATCCTTTATACCTTTATATGTCATTGATAAAAATATTAAACAGCATTGAGCCATACACAAGGCCCTAGGGAACTCCACTGATGACTTTCTTCCAAGGTACTATTGAATTGTTAGTGGCTGGCTACTCTTTGTGCCTGACCATTCAGCCAATGTTGTATTCATCTGTCTATATAATATATCTGAATATTCAATAGTCTAGTCTACAGCTCCCCATCTTACCCACAAGAATAATATGAAATCTTTTACCAAATAATTTCTGAAAATCTGGGTAAATTATAGCTACAGAATGGCCCTGTCCTACTCATTTAGTGACTTTGTCAGAAATGGGGATAAAGTTCATTTGGCATGATCTATTCTTGATGAGGCATTGAGGTAGTCCAGTGGATAGAGTGCTGGGTTTGGAGTCAAGCAAGATGACTTGAGTGTAAATCTCGCATCTTAAATTTAAGGCTGTGTGACCATAGGCAAGTAATTTAACTTCGTCCAGGCCCAGTTTCCTCATCTGAAAATGTGGGTAAGAATGGCCCCTACCTCATCAGATCATTGTGATAACAGATGAGATAACACGTGTAGAGTGCTTTGACCACCTTGGACAGTTATAGAAATACAAGCTCTGGAACTGCCTGGCTTCTTTTAATCATCACTTCCTTTCCTAGATGCCCATTTACCACAGCTTTAAAAAGACATTCTAGAATTTTATCAGTAATTGAAGTAAAGAGCACTGGCCAATAATCTGTAGGTTACATTCTCCGCTATTTTTTTAAAATTGGCACCACCTTTGCCCTTCTCTGATTTGGTAGGACTTCTCTTTTTCTCCATGATTTTTCAAAGATCACCGTCAGTGACTACTCCATCATATCTGATAGTGCTTTCAGTACTCAAGATGATAGATTCATCAAGAATAGCTAGGCATCTTTCATTACCTTCCTACCTCTCAACAGAAGCAATTCCCTATTATTTCTTTGTGTTGTCTCCTTTTCTGCTCCAGGTTCATTCTCACTGGCAGAGAAAACACAAAGAAAATAACAACTGTACAACTGTGCCTTCAACTTCATCAGTTATTATCATGCAAGTCACTCTAAATAGGGTTCTTATTTATTCTTTGATCATCCTCATTTCCCCAGTATAGCTCCTTTAAAAATCAATTTGTAATCCTTATCTTTCTTTCCTCAACAGCCTTACTCCATTCTCAGCTTTAGCACCTCAAAGCATTTTCTAAAGATCATGCCACATTTCTTTCATTAATTTTCTATTATCTACACTTGCTTTTATCCTCTGTGCATGTCTTACAAAAATCTAAACTGGTTAATGAGTTCCCTGTGTATCCACATTGGTCTCTTTCAACAACTACCATTTTACCTCCTCACTGGAATTTTTTCTCCTTGTGTCTTCAAATCTTCACTCTAGGGAGTTTCCTATTTCTTCTAGATAACCATCCCAGCAGAATTCTGGGACCTGGGACCTTTCTATGTATTTTTTGCATCCGTGAAGTCTTCTCTCCCAATATCTAGGGCATACAGCCTACTATGCCCGTTTTTCCTCTTTTTCTGTATCACAAACTCTAAGATGGAGTAATCATTTGCAATTATTTTCACCCCACAAACCATTTTAGCAACAATAACAATAAACAATGACATAAAATACCATCATTTATGAAAAGCTCACTATGAGCAGGACACTGAGCTAAGCACATAGGATATGGAGACATAGAAGAGGTGTTTGCTAAGTGTGTTTCAGCCATTATCCAATTTGACCCTTGCAAAATGTGGTAGGTGAAGAGGTTTAGCTACAATTCCCAGAAAAACCTTAAAACTTTTAGATGCCTTGTAGACTCACTTATCTCTCTTTGACAAAAAGAACCTGGTTTCAGTTTTGTTTACCAGTCCCAGGAAACCCTTAAAGTTTTAGAAACTGCCTTTTTTCCCTTTGAAAGCAAACGTCCCCTCCCAGCTCCCTTCATTATCTATTCTCATTGTCTGTTCAAATCACTCAGACATTCCAAATGGAAATTCTCACCTGGTCCCTTTTCCAAAGGGTCCACCTCCCCCATCAACTGGCTTTCCCATGGTTTTGCCTTCCTGGCCATTCCCACCCTTAATCCTAGCTAGGCACCAGTGTTCCTTTCGCCCCAGCTTGCTGGCCACCCCCATCCAGATCTCCCTAGACCCCTCCTCCCCTCACCCCAAACTGCTTGGCCACTCCTTGGACCCCTCCTCCCATCACTCCAAGCTGCTTGGCCCCTCCCCAATCAGTCTGTACTAAAGGCTCACCTTTCCCCCATTCTGATGCTGAGCTGTTCTCGAGCTTAGAAGCTGAGACCCCTCATGCCCGCCCTAATGGGTGTCACCTGGCCTGACCACCTTAGCCCCAGCCCCCACTCAGACTCTGAGCTTTCTAGACTGCCTCATGCTGCTCTTTCTTGTGAGCATCACCTGACCACCTTGAACCCTATTTAGATCACTGATGTTTGGGGTTCCTTTGGAGTCTGGCCTATATGCTTATCTTTAATAAACTTTTTCTCTGGCTGGAAGAAGATCTGAGTTGAATTCATTCAGGCAGATCTGTGCCATGATTTGGGCTTTTTTCCATGATCTTGGGGTGCCTCTGTGCATTTAAGAACACCCCAAGACCGCCCCCCTCTTCAGTAGGCACTATTGGCATTATTATCCCTGCCTCACAGACAAGAACACTCAGAGGGTCCACTGGGCCCTTGGTAAAGTCTCCCCACATCCCTCAAACTAGAGAGCCCCAGTAAGAGCCATTTCTACACTCTTGAGTTTTGGAAGGATGTTATACGCGCAGGTTCACATGAGGGGCTTTGAGTAGGGGACAGACATTGGCCTGAATGGTCTGTAGTGTTCTGTTGCTGACATTAGGCATAACTTTGTGTCTCATTTCCCGGGTCTATAAAGTGGGAGGTTGGATTCAATACCTAGGGTCCCTTCTAGCTTTAACATTCTACCCTGAGATGCCTTCAGAAGACTATGAGCATGCCCAGTACTGCCCAATAATGTATACATTTAAAAGGACAAGTTACAGTGCCTGGTACATAGTAGGGTGCTTACAAAAGGGCAATGAGTTTAGGGAGAAAGATGGAGAAAATGGGAATGAGAAGGATTGGGAATCATAAAGGTTGGGTTGAATATGCACTAAATAAAATTAGAAGGAAGTCAGTTTCTTTTGTTAATTAATAGGTGTTCATTCTCTTTAGACTCACTTTGGAAAACCAATCCATTGTTATTTCACTTAATGGAGAGCAAAGTGGTGTTTTATCCTTCCCCTCCATCGAGCCTCCTTGAGGCTTACCTCCCTTTGGTTTCTCTCTTTGATCTCTTCTGCTGGCACTCAACCTGTGAACACCTGCATCTCTCCCCACCCCCAGCCCAAAAGGAAGTGCCTCAAGAAGAGTAGCATTGGGAGAGGCCTTTCTGCTGGGTGGTCCCAGCTTTCGGGCTCCTCTCATCTAAATCTCCTCAGAAGTGTAACCAAGAAAAAAGGTCTCCCTGCAGCTGGGAACATGGGGGGAACCTTTTTCTTGTTTTTGTTTTCCCTGCTTCCTGGTGAGTGTGTTGTGGTCATGGTACCCTTGTACTGGGGGAGGGGGGACAACCCAAGGCTCCTTCATCCTCTTCTCCCCTGATCGTTTTTATTCTCATTCCAGCTCATCTGTCCAGTGCCCACCTGGAGCAGGAGGTCTCTGTCATGGGCATTCAGGGAGGCTCTACCATCCTCACTTGTCAACTCTTTGATTCTATTTCCACTGTGGTACACTGGTACCAGCTCCAGGATAGAAGGCCCCCAGAACGCTTTCTCTACTTTTCCTTGCAACTAGGCACAGCCAAGTTTGATAGGGGCTTTGATGATAATAAATTCCAGGCCCATAAGGATGCATTTAATGATGGGAATGGTGCCTTGCTAATCAAAAGGCTGGATGTGAGAGACACTGGCATGTATTACTGTGCTGTCTGGGACAACCACAGTGCCCCAGAGGGCATCTCCTCTCCACACAAAAGGCCCTGCTGTCTTTGGCATCTTGGAGCAGCTGGTACTCAACACAGTAGGGCAAGTTTCTTCTTCGATCATACCCTGTCCTTGCTCACTTCAGCCTGTGCAGGGACTCAGCTAATCTTCCTTCCAGGGATGAGGAAAACCCCTCCTCCAGTCCAACAGACCCCACCACCCTCCACTAAACACCTAGCCCAAACCCTGAGAAAATTAGCCGAGAGCACATAAGTCCATCTTAAAATTTCCCGGGATTAATTGAGTTCCAATTCATGACCACACAATTTTCCTGCTTGGACAACTCCCTTAGGTAAATTTAAAGATCCTAATGTAATGAGAAGATTGGCCAATGAAGGCAGAATCCTTGGAGAAAGCTTAGATTTCCTTTCTCCAGTGGGTTATACAGGGTATGCTGAGGTTCTGAACCAAGTTTGCATACAAAAAGATTGAGATGTTCTTCCCTTTGTTCTTTTGTATGTTTACTTCCTGGCTAGGATGAACAGCAACATTTCTCTTTCATCTGTTCCCTCCTCTCTTTTCTCCCTGCCACCCCCAGAAGGCATGTCCCCTTGTCTCCTCTAACATGCCTGCCACCCTGGTGCAGGCTTTCCTCCTCTCCAGCTTGTATTATTGCAGTAGGCTCTGGTTGGCTCCCTGCCTCAAGTCTCTCCCTATTCCAGTCCATTCTCCAAAGTCTTTCTCCTGATGTGGATAAATTGTTTTTTTAAAGTAATCAGGGTTTAAGTGACTTGCCCAGAATCACACAGCTAATAAGTGTCTGAGGTCAGATTTGAACTCAGGTCCTCCTGACTCAAAGGCCTGTGTGCTATCCACTGTACCACATAGCTGCCCCCAGCTCACTTTTTCAGGTGCATAGATCTGTTCATGTTCCTCCTCAACTCCTAAGTCCTCAACAACTCCCTATTCCTCGCTGAATAGCATTTAAACTCTTAAGTCTGGCATTCAGATCTCTCCACAATGTGACACCATTCCCAAGCCTTATTTTACATTACTCCTTTCCATCCACAGACTGGACCATTTTCTATTCCCCTAATGGGTTCCCCACTTCCCCACTTCTATGCTTTAGTTATATTATTCACTATGTCTGGAATGTCCTCCCTCCTCCTCCCCACTCCTATCCTGCAGGCATTAGTGAGTCATTGGAGATTATTAAACAATGATCACAGCAACAACAATAATAACTAATATTATATAGCATATTAAGGTTTGCAAAGCACTCTACAAATACAACCCTAAAAGGTAGGTGTTATTATTATGCCCATTTTACATATGAGGAAATTGAAGCAGACAGAGGTTAAGCAGCTTGCTCAGAATCACTTAACTAGTAGGTTATCTAAGGCTGGATTTGAACTCAGGTCTTTTTGACTCCAGTGGTCTATCCACTGCTATACCCGCTCATGGTCATACTTATGCTTTAGGAAGATCAATCTGACCTCCAAGTAGAGAACGGACTGGAATAGGGAGAGACTTGAGGCAGAGAGACCAACCAGAAACCTACTGCAATGATACAAACTGGAGGGGAGGAAAGCCTGTACCAGCGTGGCAAGCATGTTAGAGGAGACAAGGGGACATATGTGAGAGACACTGTAAAGATAGAAACCATAGAACTGGGACCAGATTGGCCATTAGGAATGAGTGTGAGCACTGGGTCAGGGATGACACAGAGGTTAGGGGCTTGGATAACTGGGAGGGTGTCCAGGCCAACGTGCCCTCAATAGGAAGCTGGGAAGAGAGGGTTTGGGAGAAAGATAATGAGTTATGTTTGGGTCATGATTAGTTTAAGATGTCTACAGGAAATCCAGTCTGAGATGTATCCAATGAAGATGTGTCTCTGGCTATCTTTTTCTGGGCCTTGCTTTTGTTGACCCAGAACTGTTCCTCTTGGTCCATTCATTCTTCATTAGCAGCTTGGCCAGAATGCTCCTGCTTCAGGTGATTTCTGTGATGTCTCTTTCACTTGACTGTTGATTTCGTACCAGTTTCTTCTACCCCACCCAGCCCCAGTGAGAGGAACCAGGTCATCCAACCACTTGTTTGCTGCTTTATGTAATTTTTCTCACCCAGGTCCAAATAGAAAAAGAAAAATGAGCACCCCCAATCCCATGTAGGCAAAAGGCACAATGACATATACATTGAGGAAGGCTTACCCACATGGAGCCCAAGCAGAGGTCCAAAGCCAACTGGGACTCTGCCAGGTAATTTTTTCAGGAACTAGGACCAAAAGGAGATAATGGAAGTAATCAATTCTTTTCCAATTAAGTAAGCATTTATTAAGTGCTTGTTGTATGTTGGCCCTGGGACAGGTACTAGGAAGACAAAGATAATTAAGTCCTTTCCCTCAAGGGACTTATATTCTATGTGGAGGGGGAAGGAATACATAAGAAACTTATGATCATTTAGGGGAGGAGAGACCATTAACAACCAGGGGGATGAGGAAAGATATGTCTTAGGAGGTGACTGAAGCCTTGAAGAAGACCAGGGTCTAAGATATGTAGGTGAAGAGGGAGAGAACTCTGGGTACAAGGGATACAAATACCAGAGGCAGAAGAGGAAATGCCAGCTTTGTGGAGTTGTAGCCAAAAGGCCAGTTTTTTGGGACCTAAAATGCATGAAGGGAAGTGATGGCCGCTGAATCTGGAAAGGCAGCTTCGAGCCAGGAATCTTTACTACCACAGAAGCAATAGGGAAGCAATTGAGATTCTTAATCAGATCAGAGCACTGGACATGTAGACAGGAAGACCAAACTACAAATCCTGCCTCAGATACTTACTAGGTGGGTGACCCTGGACAAGTCACTTAGCCTCCGTTTGCTTCAGTTTCCTCATCTGTAAAATGAGGGATGATAATAACACCTACTTCCTCCTCCTGGCTTGATGTGAAGATAAAAGGAGACAAAATCGTTAAGTGCTTTGCAAACCTTGAAGTGCTATATAAATGCTAGCTAGCTAGCTATAATAGTAGTAGTAGTAGTAGTAGTAGTAGTAGTAGTAGTAGTAGTAGTAGTAGTAGTAGTAGTAGTAGTAGT
>NW_020954595.1:6034075-6048214 GCF_900497805.2 Vombatus ursinus | reverse complement strand
GTAGTAGTAGTAGTAGTAGTAGTAGTAGTAGTAGTAGTAGTAGTAGTTGTTGTTGTTGTTGTTGTTGTTGTTGTGGAGCTAGATGGCTCAGTGGATAGAGTGCTGGGCATGAAGTCAGGAAGACTCCTCTTCCTGAGTTCAAATCTGGCCTCAGAAACTTACTAGTTGTGTGACTACTTAACCCTATTTGCCTCAGTTTCTTCATCTGTAAAAATGAGCTGGAAAAGGTAATGGCAGATCACTCCAGTATCTTTGCCTAGAAAACCTCAAGTGGGGTCATGGAGAGTTGAACTTGACTAAACAAGTAGTAGAAGTAGTAGTAACAGTAGTAAAAATGCGTAACAATTTCCGTTCTGATATAAAAAAAAATTATTGAACTCCTAGAAAACCTAGAAGCAATTACCTGGCTTCTAACAGCTAGACACTGACCTTATCACCGGAATCCCCTTTAGCTGCTCTGCCCACACTGACTTTGGAATTAAAAGCACAAAGGGGCAGTGGCTCACCCAAGCTCCTAGGGGCAGCAAAGCGCAGAGCAAGGCTCTGTACCCAGGTCCCCTGTGACCCTCTCCTCTGGCATTGGCTTCCATCCTCACTTTTTTCCCTTTTCAGGATTTCAGTCAGTGTTGCTGTATCTTCTCTCAAGAAGTTTTTGCTGTGTCCCGGTGGACAAGCGCAGGCCCAGCTACAACTGAACCCACCCCATAGGCAGACTTTTGCTTTCTCCTTGCTTTAGATCTTCTGTTGGAGCAATGATAGTAGCTAGTATGTCTGTAGGGCTTTAAGGGTTACAGAGCCCTTTACACAAATGAACTTTTCTAAGACTTATAACAACTGAGTAAGATGGGGCAAGTGCTACCAGTATGCCTGGTTTTACAGAGGAGGAAACTGAGGCTCATTGAAGTGGATTAGCTTGTGTTCCCACAGCTCCTGAGTATCAGAAGGATTTGATCCCTGTTTCTCCTGACTGTATCTCTAGCACCCTTTGCATTCTGACACCATTTAATCTATGGACTCTGAAAACTCATTTCATCCCAGAGCCAGGCCCACCTGGACAGTTAAACTTGGAAAGGAAATGGAACGTGAGGGAGATGGTGCCTCATATAAAGTGATGCCACAGTAGAGAAGCCTGGAGAGCCAGAAATACAGCAAGTAGAGGAGAAAATCAGAGGAAAAGCTTCCTGCAAATGAACACTTGCCCAAAATGGAATGGGCTACCTAGGGAGGAGAACCCGCCTGTCTTCAAGCCGAGCCTGGACAAGCCCTTGTAGACTACTTTAGAGTGGGGAATTCTTTGATTGTGTGTGTTGGAATAGAGGCTGCTGCAGACCCCTCCAGCTCTGATATTCTGTGGTTCTATCTTCACATTTATCCTTATTAAATTTCATTTTGTTCAACTCAGATCAATATTTTTTCTTGAGTTGAAATGAATTGACCAATCTATGTGAAACAAGAATTGCCTGTTTAAGGTAACTCCAACCACTTCCCCCTCCCAACACACACACACACACACACACACACACACACACACACACACACACACACACACAGGGGTTCACTTGCAGTCTAGGCTGACTAGTGCTTCAGTCTACCACGAGAGGGCACCAGACAGTGAGAACTATGTGGACTCTGGAAACTCATTTCATCCTAGGGTCAGGCCCACTTGCACAATTAATCTTGGAAAGTAGATGGTGGAAGGTAGGGATGATGCATCATACAAGGAGAGACTACAGTGGAGAAGCCTGGAGAGTCAGGAGCGAAGCAGAGAAGTCACAACAAAGTCAGCATGAATCTGACCATTCCAAAACACTGGTGAAATTAATGTCAGCTTCAGAGCAGCTGGAGCTGATGAAAATGGGGTGCCGAGGGGGGGATCCTAAAATGGCAGAGCTGGAAAGATTATTCAAGACCATCTCTTCTTTCACTGTCGAGGACACAGAATAAGAGCACAAGTGCACATTTCTATCATGCTTTCCAGTTTACAAAGCCTTCCCAAAGACTAATTACCTTCCCTGGTCGCTTCTCCTCTTTGCATGAGTCTGGAGGAAGGAAAGACTTCATAGCCTTTCACCGCGACAATTGCAATGGCTCCCAATTGGTCTCCCTGCTTCCAGGTCCTTCCATTTTCGATCCATCTTCCACACAAAAATAAAAACAATCTTCTCCAAGCCCAGGTCTGACTATGTCACTGCCTTGTCCGAGAACTTCCAATGACTTCTTACTGTTGGCTCTGGGATAAAATACAAACCGTTCAGCTCGGCATTTAAAGCCCTTTGCAGATTGGTTCCATCCTGCTTTTCCAGAGATTTTCTGTAATTTCCCTTTATGCAGTGCACGATCCAGTCCAATCAGTCCTCTTTCTGAACCTCAAACTAGTCATTGTGTCTCACATCTCTATGCCTTTGTACAAACTGTGCCCCATGCCTGTCATGCATTCTCCACAGTTGCCTGAGTAACCTTGCCTTCCCCCCCCCAAGCTTAGCTCTAAAGAGAACCTTTCCCTGATCCGCCTAATTATCAATGGCCCCTCACTCCTTAAATTCCCCATGTTTGCTTCTCTGTGTACTTGATACTGCCCCCTCAGAAAACTGTAAACTCTTTTGAGGCAGGAACTGTCTCTTTTTACCTTCACATCCCCAGGACTGCATACATGTGCCAGGCACAGAGTAGCAGCCTAATAAATATCTGTTGCATGTCATCATCAGGTGCAAATTCTGTGAAACAGACCAAAGGATTTCCAGGCTCCTTCCCCAAGGGAACAATGTGGATGGGTTGCTGAGAATTATGGATGGTTCAGAATAAGTCTGAGGTGGACAACAAGAAAACAGCATCTTCTACCTTCAGCTCACCCAACACAGCTTAAAAGGCAGTAAGGCAGTGTTGCCTCGTGGAAAGAGCACTAGGGGTGATGTTAGAGGGCCTGAGTTCAAGTCCCAGTGCTGCCATTTACTAAAGAGTCATTGTGAGCACTGGCTTTGGAATCAGAGGAGCTGAATTCAAATCCTACTTGGGATACTTAGGTATGGCAACAGGGATTAGATATTCCTCTTGTCTGGGCCTCCATTTCATATTCTCTCTCTCTCTCTCTCTCCATATATATGTATGTATGTATGTATGTATGTATGTATGTGTGTATACAGATATGTGTGTGTGGGTGTGTATCATGAAGGGATTGGACTCTCTGGCCTTTGACATCCCTTCTAGTTCTAAATCTCTCATTCTAAAATTGTTACTTTAAGTAATTCAGCAAGTGTTCCTTAAGCACCTACTATATATAAAGCCTCATGCTCAGCATGGGCCACACAGAGACGAAATAGACCAGTCCTTAAGGGGCCCCCAGTTTACTGAGGAGGCTGATCCCTCTTCTCAGAGTCTCTGTGTCCACCATCTCTGATAATCTGGGATTCTGTGACATGACCTTATGGTTGATGGCCAGCAGCAAATGGCTATCCAGGAGCATTGTCCTTCCTCAATTTTTTTTTTCTTTTCCTTCTTAAAGCTCACAAAACTATAACAGGGAGGCTGACAACTTGGATTTGAGGCCTAAATCTGTTGCTATTAGCCAAGATGACCTTAAGCAAGTCCCTAAACCTCTCTAACACTCAGTTTCCTAATCTGTGAAATGGGGATATCTGCCCCGATTATATTGCATGGATGTCTTAAGGACCAAATAAAATGTACGTGAAAGCCATAGAACAAGGTTGGCTGTCATCAGATCATGATCTTTATCTCATCCAGCCTTTGCTACCAGCTAACTAGATGACCTCACTACTATGGGAGCCTGAGAAAGTTACCACCTTCCTGGGCCTCAGTTTCCTCCTCTGTAAAATGAGAGGACTGGATTAAATGTCTTCTGATCCTATGGTTTTTAAACCTTATTATACAACAGATAACGACTATTTTTTTCCCTTCAGGGATAAAACGCAGTCCCCCAATGGGGGGGACTGCTACTAGCCAACTTATGTTCATCATCAGAATCAGTACCTCCAATGTCCACTTCACCTAGTGGCAAAGAATGCTCCAGAGAGAGTGCTGAGCTCTCCATGGTGCTGCAATTGCTGCTTCCTCTAATTCCCCAGTCTCACCTTTGCGGTAGCAGCTACTCATCCCATTAGCTTAGCAATATGGTCTGTGTAGAGTTATGGAGCAAGAGTCTTAGTTCTCAAGCCCTCCCCCCCACTCCCCACATACACACACTCACCTTTCCTATATGCTTCATCCAACATGAAGATGGTAATAATTTCTTACTTTGGGCCTGTAGACACAGCCTAAAACTAAGTAAACCTACCAGTATGTGAAGTCATCTCATTATGAAGGAATACTCAGAAAAATATTCATTTTGGCCTCTAGACTTTTTCCTGGTATTTTTTGACAACCTGCATATGAAATTAATTGTAAGATATTAGGGAAGCCACATGCAAAGTCAGCAAACATATGTCCACACAAGAAACTGGCAAAATTGCATAAGAGTTGCTAGAGCTGATGAAAGGTCAAACAAACAAATGGACAAATGAATAAACAGATAGATAGATAATAGATGATAGCTAGATGGATAGATAGATAGATGAATAGATAGATGATAGATGAATAGATAGATGGATGATAGATAGATAGGTAGATAGATGATAGATGAATAGATAGATGGATGATAGATGGATAGGTGGATAGATGAATAGATAGATGGATGATAGATAGATGATAGATGGATAGATAGATAATAGAGAGATAGATAATAGATATATCCTAAAATGGAAGAATGAACTAGGGGCTCATCTTGTTGACCTCCCTCCTTCTACTGATGAGGACACTAATAAGAGCCCAAGCATGCATTTCTAACATATTTTACAGGTTACAAAACCTCTCCAAACCCTAATTCCCTTCCCTTGTCAGTCCTTTGCTAGATGGGATCTCTACCCTGTGATGCACAGGTCTCCAAAAAAAAATACACAATACGTTTTAAGTTTAATTTGCATTATTAACATCTTCTCTATCATGTCCTTAAGACTAGCCAATCACCAATGCAACAAATCAAGGCCTGACTTGTAGCATTTGCCTGGAAGGGTAAATATTCTGGTGAGTCAGGAAACAGGTGGCTACAGTACACCACTGTCTCTACCCCATTCATATGTGATTTCTTGGAGGGTAAGGACTGTCTCATTTGTTTGTATTTGTATACCCAGCCAGCACTTAGCAGAGTACCTGGCACATTCACTCATTTATTTCCTTTCATTTACTCCTTCCTGACAACCTCCCTGTGACTTTGGTAGCACAAATATTATTGTCCCTATTTTGCAGATGAAGAAACTGGAACCCAGACAGGGTGAAAATTTCAAGATGATAGAGAACAGGGAAAAACTCACCCAATTCAATTAAATTCCAAAATCATTTATTAAGTCCTTCATGCAGCAGAGGAACACCCAATACAAAGCCAACTTATATAACTTCCTGCCTGATCATGAGAATCCTCAATGTATCCACTAAGTTTTTAGAAGAATGACATCCTCAACCCTTCTTCAGTGTATAACATTTGCCTTTTGTTGGGCATTTAGGATCCTGCATGTTACTGGTGATGAGAAAGTTACTTTGAATGGCTGGGTCCTACCCCAAACCTGCCGGGGTGCCATAATGCCACCTTTGGGCGTCTCCTAGCTCTACATGTATCCTTCTGTTCCTCAATCAAGTCAGTGGTAATGGCAGCCCTGTGAGTGTTTCCTCAAGCATGAATTGAGGCTGGGCTAGCTCTGCTCTCTCCTCTAATTGTAAAACAGCTACCCTGCCCCAAATTTTCCCAGCTCCACTCTGATTCTCTCCCTTACTTTTCAGATAGAGAAGCGTCAATAACATTAACATTAACATAGCAATAACATTACTGTGCCTGCCCTCTTTCACCTGTGCGCCCCAGAAAACCATGCAGATATTCTGTATCCCATCTGTACTCTACCTTCAACATCACCTTGTCATGCAATGGTATCACCAGGAAGTCAGGCGACTGCTTGTGTGTCCAATGTGTCCTGTGTGTCTCCTCCAAAGCTGCCCAAGAGTTGACCACCAACGCCCCTGACTGGAGGCAGAGAAAAGGAAGAACCTTTCCACCATAACCATAAACAACATCACAAAAGCAAATGAGGCCACCTGTTATAGCACTGTTGGGATCTCATAGGGGCAAATAGCCAGAGGAGGGGTTCTGTAAAAACAACAACAACAACAACCCCCCAGTGTTTTTAAAAAAGAAGAAAAATGCTTCCTTCTTGGTCTTCCACCCAGAATGACCCATTCCATCTATTCAATCTGAACAACTTCTGAAGCTGTTTTCTAGCCTTGGCTGGCCTGTCACAAATAACCCTCTTCCATAGGAATGACAGCAGTCAGGTGACTTAGCTGCATCTCATTCCCCATCAGTTGCTGGAGTACCATCTCCCATATGGATTTTCTGGAAACAGTTGGATCTTGTAGAAGACAGGCTACTAGACTTGGATGTGAATCCAGAAATCATTATGGGGCCCTCCACTGAATGGCAGGATCACAAATTGAGACCTGGAAGGGGCTTCAGAGATCACCTAATCCAAGCCAAAGCTGGAGAAACCAAAGTCCTTGGAGGAGAGATGACTTATCTAGGGTCACACAGCTGTTAAGTGGCAGAACTAGGAGAAAGGATCCATGTGCCCAGTTCCTTTCCCCCCAGAAGAGGGGGATAGGAGGAAAGCCCCAGTTCCTTTAAGGGAAACTATGCACTAGTGTTTGCATTGCTCTTGGGGTGTGGGCATTCAGCCTCCTCCTATATTGGCAGCAGACCCTGAGGGACAATTCTAGTGGGTGTCAGTAGCATTGGAAATTGCACTTATAGGGGCTGTCTGCCCCAAGTGATTCCCATCCCAGATCAAGCTAACATCCAAGTTGATAAAGAAAATCCCTGGCCTGGACTTAACTGCTTCCAGTTAAGTCAGAAGGACAGCACCATCTTTCTTAGCTGTTGCCACCTTCCCAATCTGCCTCAAATGAAAAGCTGATAAACACAGGGCAATCTCCAGGGAAGGCTAACCAGGTTGCTCTTGTCGAGGACAAGAAGGAGAGATGCAATTCAAGCACTATCTTCCACATAGATTTATATTTATTCTCCTTTTAAAAAATTAATTTTTAATCTATGGAATATAACAAGCATTTCCCTAACATAGTATAATAAAAAGATAATTGCACATGAAACTGCTAATCTATTATGTACAGCTTGCAATTCCTTAAAAATATATGAAGTTACTAGGTAAATTTCTTTTTTTTTCTTTTTCCCCCTTTTTTTCTTTCCTTCCCCCAAATTATTCTATACATACTTCTATTTATCAGTTCTTTCTCTGGATACAGATATTATCTTCTTTCATATGTCCTTTGTAGTTCATTTGGATATTTATAATAGTCAAAATGACTTAGTCACTCAAAATCATCCTTAAAACAATATTACTGTTACTGTCTACAATGTTCTCTTGGTTTTGTTCACTTCACTCTTTATTATTTCATGCAAGTCTTTCCATCTTTTTCTAAGATCATTGAGCTCATTTCTTATAACATAGTAGTATTCCATCATAATCATATACCACAACTTGTTCAGTCATTCCCCAACTGATGGGCATCCCTGCAATTTCCAGTTCTTTGCCACCAAAGCAGCAGAGAGCTGCTATAAATCATTTAGAACATATAGGTTCTTTTTCTTTTTCCATAATCATCTTTGGAAACAGACCTAATAGTGGCATTGCTGAGTCAAAGGCATAATTCCAGATTGCTCTCCAAAATGATTGGATTGGTTCACAATTCCACCAGCAGTGAATTAGTGTCCCAATTTCTCCACATATTCTCCAATATTTGTTACTTTTCCCTTCAAACATTTTAACCAATCTGATAGGTATAAAATGATATCTTAAGGTTGTTTTAATTTACATTTCTCTAATTAATAACAGTTTAGAGCATTTTTCATGACTATAAATTGTTTTGGTTTCTTCATTACAAAATTGCCTGTTCAATATCCTTTGACCATTTATCAACTGGGGAATGACTCATATTCTTATATTCTTATATTTGACAAATTTCTTTATATATTTGAGATACAAGACCTTTGTTTGAGAAACTGTCTACATAATTTTTCACAATTTATTTATTATCTAAATATAGGCTGCCCTAAATATCTTAGAGCAGTTTTAAGCTTAGAATATGTAGATATAGATACATAGATATGGAGATATCTATGTATCTATCTACCTATATCGATCTGTCTATGTATCTCACTATATCTCTTGCCATCTTCCCCATTAGAATGCAAGTCCTTGTGAATAGGGATTCTCTGTCTTTTTGTCTGTCTCTATCTGTCTCTCTGTCTCTCTCAATGCCTAGTACAGTGCCTGACACAGAGGAGATTCTTAATAAATATGTGTTCTTTAATTGAGTGATATGTTGACTGAATGATGTTACTTAGGTAGATTTAGAAATGAATGCTTGTCCAGCCCCAAAGAGTACTTACAAGCCATTGGATGAAGAATGAGAGTTCCCCAGGGGCAGAGGCTATTTGGTTTGGTTTTGTATCTTCAGCCCCTAGCATGTACATGTTGGCACACTAGGGGCATTAATAAATGTTTGTTCAATTGAATTAAATTCTAAATTGAACTGAATTCTATCTTTCATCTTCTCCAGGCTGCATTCCTGACTCTTCAGACTTTCTCTATGGTGTTAGAGAAACTTCTTAGGCTTGGAAGTTCACTTCACCCCTAGACATCTCACACTGGAAGCACCCTTTGCCTCATGTCCTCTTTCTCTGGATGATTCCTCTCAGAGGAACCTCCATTTTAAAAAGCATGCTCAGACCAGCCATGCCTTCATTCCCTTCCAGACCTCACTCATGACTCTGGACTTTCTCTACCATGTACCTGCCCTGGTATACCCTTCCTTCTTCCCTCATGAGAATGCCAGCTCGTTAAGAGCAGAAACTATCTTCCTTTCTAATTTTATTTGTATTACTAGGCTCAGCACAGTGCCTGACACATGGTAACTATTAATCAATCAATCAATAAACATTTATTAAACACCTATTATGTGTCAGGCACTGTGCTAAGCACTAGGGATATAAAAAGAGGCAAAAGACGGTCACTGCCCTCAAGGAGTTTACTGTCTAATTGGGTAGAGAACATGCAAACAAATATATACAAGCAGGATAAATAGGAAATAATTAACAGAGGAAAGGCACTAGAATTAAGAGAGGTTGGGGAAAGCTTCCTGTAGAAAGTGGGATTTTAGTTGGGACTTAAAATCAGAGAGGTCAGTAGTCAAAGTGGAGATAGAGGATTGTTCCAGGAGTGTGGTACAGCCAGAAAGAATGCTTAGAGTAGAGGGATGGAGTGTCCTGTTCATAGATCAGGAGGCCAGTGTCACTGGATCAAAGAGTACATGTCAGGGAGTAAGATATAAGAAGACTGGAAAGGTAGGAGGAGGCAAGTTATGAAGGGCTTTGAATGCCAGACAGAGCATTTTGTATTTGCTTTTGGAAACCTGGAGTTTATTGAGTCTCATACAATCAGACCTGCACTTTAGGAAAATCACTTTAGTGGCTGAATGGAGAATGGATCCAAGTGCAGAGAGATCCGAGGCAGGCAGACCCACCAGCAAGCTATTACAGTAGTCTGCCCCAGGGTGGAGAGAATGTCAGAGAACAGGAGGGGGTGTATTCAAGAGATGCTGCAGAGGTGAAATTGACAGGCCTTGGCCATAGCTGGGATGTGTGGGGTGAGAGATAGTGGGGAATCCTGGATGACTCCTAGCTTGCTTAATAAATGCTTGTTGATTTGCTAACTTGATTTGAGTTTCATTGAGTTGAGTTTGCAGAAGAGAAGACTTGGGGGTATGGGACTTAATAGCCATCTTTGGATATCCTAAGAATGTGGAAGGATTCCACTTGTCATGCCTCAGAAGGCAGAGCCAAGAGGAAAAGGGAGCGGCTAACTGTTTTAAGTCCAGGCTGGATGTTGGGGAAATCTTCCCACTAATCCCAAAGTTGACTAGGCTGTCTCAGCAGGTGGTGACCTTTCCCTTCTTGGAGTTCTTCATAGGGAGACTGGACAGTCACTTGTTAGGGATGTCATCGTAGGGATGGTATGTAGCAGCTCAGCTGTGGGTTGGACTCAGTGGCTTCCAAGGAATTTTCCAGCTCTGGGACTCTGTGCCTGGAGAGTTCTGCCTCCTCCTCCCCATAACACAAAGACCTTGTGTTCAACAGTTCAACGGTTCAACGGTTCAAAGCGTTGGCAAAGCCAAGACCTGGAGCAGGAGATTTTCGTGGCTGATCTTACTTCTCCATTCAAAGCATCCACCAAGAAGGCAAGGAGAGGGGGAGGGTCCCCTGACATCTTCCCTGTCCTGTGCATCTCTGCTGAAGACACACTTGCAACCTTAGAATAGGGAGCCCAACTCCAGTGAACCACCGGCAGAGCCTCCAAGCTGAGCCTGGGCTAGCTGGGCAAGTTGGCTGTCCAGCCTCAGGTGATATCCTCCCCACCTTCCCAAATAAGAAAAGAAGATGAGCAGAACAACCCGATGATCTCAGGGCATGAGGTGGGAGTGATAGACAGCGGCTGGTTAGCATTCTGCCCTTGACATAGTTATTAATGCAATTCTGCCCCCAGAAGTAGAGCAGGCGGTTAGAATAGGCTGAGGCAAGGAAGATTTTTATCAGGGTCCTTCAATCCTGCTCCCACCACCCCAAGCCACCGACATCCTCTTTCTAACAGAACAGGATGTGCTACTTCTCTCTCCCATCTAAACAGGAAGCTGAGCAGATGGTCTTGGAATAGAAGGCTTCCACCTCAAGCATCTCATTCTCCCAAGCTTCTTGGATTTCCAGGGAGCAGAGCAATCTTTACTCCCTAGCCCCAACACACACACACACACACACACACACACACACACACACACACACGGGATGGTGTAGCTCTTTCCATTACCTGGGAGGCAAAGTTCGGACTTCCTGGCCAGCGCTCACATGCCCTGAGGTTCCTGCCTGGTATGGATTCCAACTGCAGCTCTGGCATTTGTTTTTTGTGACTCTGGGCAAATCCCTTCACCTCCCTGGCCTTCAGTTTCCTCACCTGTTCAGTGAAGGATTTGGACTAACTGATCTCTGACGTCTTTTCCAGCTCTAAATCAATGAACATGTGACCTTCATAAATTTCATTTTATATATAATACTTATATTTGTAAGATGATAGATAGATAGACAGACAGACACAGACAGATGGGTGGATAGATAGATTTTGTTTTGTTGTTATTCAGTTGTGTCCAACTCTCCACGACCCTATTTGAGGTTTTCTTGGCAAAGAAACTGGAGTGCTTTGCCATTGCCTTCTCCAACTCATTTTACAGATGAGGAAACTGAGGCAAACAGAGTTAAGTGACTTGCCCCACGTCACCCAGCTAGTAAGTATCTGAGGCCAGATTTGAACTCAGGAAGATGGATCTCCCTGACTTTAGGCCCAGCACTCTATCTGTTGTGCCACCTAGCTGCTCAGATAGATAGCTGGATGGATGAATAGATGATTGATAGATAGATAGATAGATAGATAGATAGATAGATAGATAGATAGATAGATATTGTATCTTACCTCTCCAGTCTTCTTACATTTACTCTTCTCTACATACATGAGATCCAATGACACTGACCTCCTTGTGATTTCTCGAAGTCCTTCCCTTTTCACTAGCTGCCCATGATGTTCTCTCTCCTTATCTGCCTCCCAGCTTTCCTAACTTTCTTCAGATCTTAGCTCCAATCCTGCCTTCCACAGGAGGCCTTTCCTGCCCCACCCCTCCCCCACTAATGCTCTTCCTCTAAAATTACCTTCCTTCTACTCTGTATACACCTCATATTCACCTAGTTGTTTGCATGTTTTCTCTCCCATTAGAATGTGAGCTTCTTGAGGGCAGAGACTATTTTTTTGCCTTTCTGTATCCCCAGCACTTAGCACATTGCCTAGTACATAGGATGGTCTTAATAAATGGTTGCCATTGCTTGATGACCACGTACTGTGTTAGGTGTGAATACTGCAGAGAGAAAAGCAAAACAATTTCTGCCAGAGAATTTAAGGGCTGGAAGGGACCTCATCCGTGATTTTACAGATGAAGAAACTGAGGGAGGCTAGAAGAGAATAAGTGACTTTTCCAACATCACCAAGAAGTAAGGGTCAGAGATGGGATTTCAGACTTCTGACTCCAAATGCTGCCAACAAAATGTGCACAGATGAGTAAACACAAAATATGTGCAGAATCATTTGGGGCAATAGGAAAACACTAACAACAGGAAATCACGAAGGGCCTGGAGGAGGTGGCACCTCAGTTGATTCCTGAAGGCAGATAGGGATCTCATGGCTGCAGGGATGGGGAAAACCATGCCAGACATTATCTGTTAGGGTGCTGGGCTGGTGCCTAGGATGTTCACCTAGAGAACACCAGTGAACTTATCAGTGGAGCCCTCACACCAAGCCAGAGATGCGCATGGGCACTCTCCTGCCTCCTCACACAGGCACTAGCCTGTCAGTCACTGGGATTCTATGATTCAAAGCCCCAGGGCAGGATCCAGAAGATAAAATAGGGAACAAGGGTGAGGGAGGGGGAGAGAAATATGGATAGAGGTAGAGAGAAAGAAAGCTACATTTGTATACATAGAGAAATACATTGATAATAGATAAATCCATAAATTCGTAGACAGATGGAGATAGACACATTTGTACCGAGACATCTAGATAGTAAGACCTTAAGATAGCAAGATACATCGATAATAGATGCATAGAGGTAGATACATATGTAGAGAGATACATAGAAAGAATCGATACAAATAGATACAAAGACATATACTTCTACATGTAGAGATACATCTAACACATAGATAGATACATAGAATATTTATTAAATGCTTACCACTACCAGGCATTGTATTAAATGCTGTGGATACACATCCCACAAGGCACCAAGAAATCCCTTAACTTTCAGGTTCTTGCATTCTTGTGGGAGAAGACAATGTACAAAAGTAAGTCAGAAGGGAAGAGTTAGAGGGGAGCAGGGCAAATAGAGACACTGGACAGGACACTGGAAGGGGCTCGTTTTGGGCAAGATAAGATGAAAGCTAGCAGAGCACAGAGCACATGAGTGGAGCCCAGGTGACTCCTGGGGAGAAGGTGGAGATAATGGCTTCTCTCTCATGCTAGGTCTTCTTTAGGTAGAGATTTGGTCACGCTATTTCTCTATTCAAAATCTTGCAACGGCTCCCTATTTTCAACTGAAATTCAGACTCCTGAACTTGGCATTTCAAGGTTCTCCAAAATCTGGCACCTTCCCTACTTTTTCAGGTTCATCTCCTCTTAATGTCCTTCTGTGTGCTCCATACACCACACACACTGGCTCATGACTTCCTGAGGAGCCCTAGGCTTTCTGGCCCCTGTGTCCTTGCTCAACCTGCCCCCCCCAGGGGTGGGGAAACTGTGGCCTTCTAGGTCCTTAAGTATGGCCTTTTGACTGAATCCAAATTTTACAGAATGAATCCTTTTGTTAAGGACCACTTGACCACTGATTTCATACCAGTTTCTTCTACCCACCAAGCCCCAATGAGAGGAGCCAGGTCATCTAACCTCTTCTTTGCTGCTTTATCTCATTTTCTTGATTAAAAACTTTTTTCAATGTAAAGGAAAGAAAAAAGAATAAATTAATACCCCAGTGGCAGTGGGTTGCTTCAAAGAAATAAGAAGAAAGTAAAAGTAGTCCAATGGTCTCTGAGGTTTTCTCTAATTGCTTTATTATCTGCAGGAATTCCCCTGAAAAACAACACACTTGTCATCTCCTCTTATTCTAATATATGTAGTTCCTTCTTAGGATTGAATTTTTTTAAAGCCATGGGTTCATCACTACTCAGTTGCAAAGAGGCACATTCCAGCTTGATGTCTGTCAAAGCTTCAAGATCATCAGAACAGGCCAAGAGTGGAAGGGGCAGGCTCGGGGGCCAGGGGGCACTCACAAGAAAAGACTGGCCAACCACCCATTGAGCATGGCCCAGAGGGGATCTGTGATCAGGAATGGGATAGACTAGATGCCTCCTGGGGGCCTGGCCTGCTGTACAAGACTGTGTGC
>NW_020954595.1:6006729-6034065 GCF_900497805.2 Vombatus ursinus | reverse complement strand
GCCTGTGAGTTAGCTTCTCCCTCTTTTCACATAAGGTAAGAAACAGAAGAAATTCTCCAAAGGACCTCCTCACGTCTCTGTGTTCTCTTCTTTTATTTCTAGTTGGACACGAAGCTCTTGAACTGAAGCAGCCTCAAGTCTCCATCACTAGAGACCTGAGTACAACAGCACGTGTGACTTGTCAAGTGTCTGGCAGTCAGAACTTTAAGGACAAGTACATATACTGGTACCAGCAGAAGCCAAACCAACCTTTGCAACATCTGCTCTTTGTCCAGTCAACCAGTGCTGCCGCAACAAAATCCTTACATGAGGTAAGGAAGAAATTTGTGGCAGAAAAGAACGAAGGCAAAGGAACCTCAATCCTAACAATAAGCAGCATAACACGTGAAGATGAGGCCACCTACTATTGTGCATGCTGGGAAGACCACAGCAGTCAGCACTCAGTGACAACACCTACAAGAATCCTGCCCTCCTCGCGGCCCTCCCCACATCCTCTTCCCTGGGGGCCACGTCCTCATTTCTGGCTCCCATCCCATTTGGCCTGTCGGTAACACTTCCTGCATTTCTTACCAAGACCATGTGGCCCATGTCTATACCACACTACATTCCTGCTCTAACTCACACAGGTTCCAAACTCCCTCCATCACCATCGTAACCATTCACATCTCTGCAGGGCTCTAAGACTTCCGATGGTTTTATGGGTTGGACCAGACAGCTTCTGAGGTCCCTTCCAATTCTCAACTTCTGTCTCTCTGCTTTTTGGAAGAGAGCCTTACTTTATATTATGTTGTCTCATCCTCTTCACCACCCTATGGAACAGGTTCTCTTTCCACTCCCATTTTACAAAGCTAGAGAAGCTAAGAGATGACTTAAGTGGTTTACCCAGCCTCACCTGTCTGAGGCAGAATTTGAACCAGATATCCCTGACTCCATGTCTGGTCCCCTGTCTATGGCTCACACATCAAAGTTGACGATTGGATCCAATATTCCTCATGAGAGAATAAGAGAAACAGGGAGAAGGAAGACATTAATCTCATCTCCTAATTCCTTAGATCTCTGAACCAACTCAAATGCTTTTTCAGGCAGTGTTTGATTAAGTGACCAGGGAAGTGCCTTCCAACACTGAGATGCCATTTTTCCTCATTACTTATGATGGTGATGGTTCGTTATCTTTGTCAGTCAACAAGTATTGATTCAGGTGGAGTGTGCCCGGTGCTGTGGGAAAGATGAAAGGAGTCCAAGACATGGTTCCCTTCAAGAAAATGTCCATAGCCTTGGGGAAATGGTCTGACCAGCAGCAAAAGAGAACAGCATGTATCTATAGATCAGCACTTCTTAAGGTATGGGTTGTGACTCCATATAGGGTTGCATAAATGAATGTGGAGAGGGTCGTGAAAAATTTGGCAGCAGTAAAAGGTTTTGGAACATGCAATGACCAAAAATTAGTTCAGAATCAAACGCAAAATGAATCTGAGGAGTTTCTGGCAGCACTTGTCTGTGTTGCATCATGCAACTTCACTATAGCCTTAGTTCCAAGCGCACAACAATTTGCCAAGTTCTTAAGAAACACAGGTTTAAAACTTGAGTTTCCTAAAAACTCATTAAATGAATTTTGGCTTGGCATTAGGACAGGATTTGCAATAATTTCTGAAATGGCCCTAAACATATTTCTGTCATTTTAGACTACGTATTAATGCTCAGCAGCATTCTCAGCATTAATGATTAGAAAATCAAAATATTGATCAACTCTGAAAAATCCTGAAGATTCTGTACATCCTGCAGTATCAAATACCCCACCAAGATTTAATTCTTTATGTAAAAATAAACAAGCGCATCCATCTCACTAGAATGCAAATTAATTTTCATCTTTAATAAATGGTGAAAGTATATGTGTATATATATATATATATCAAAGATTATTTTAAAATAAATTTCTTTATGACTTATTTTCAGCAAATGTTTGATTTGTATACCTATTTTATATACCTATATACCTGGAGTCATGTAAAAATTTTTCAGGCAAAAAGGGGTCATGAGTAGAAAAATTTTAAGAAGCCCTGCTTTAAATGACCAAGGCCTGAAGTGGGGGCAGTCAGGGAGGAGATATGTGGTCATGGGGACTAGGGGTGAGGGATGGAGAGTGCCTCATGGAGGGAAATCCAAGCAAAATGAACGATTTCAGGAGCCAGTCAAAAAGAAAAAGTGATGAGAATTCTATAAATTCTCCACTTTTGATATCACTAATACTTCCCAATGACTCTTCCTCTTCAAAAAGAACTGACTTTTTTTTTTTACAAACAGTACAGTTAAGGAAAATTGGATTAGTTTGGCAGTGTATGCCTCACTCTGTACCAGAATTCCACCACCTTTCAGATGAGAGGCAGGAGGCATGCTTTAACCATCAGTCTTCTGAAGTCATGATTGGTAATGACATCGATCAGAATTTTGATGTTTTTGCATTATGTTTTCCTTTATGCTACTGGAAGCTTCATAGAAATTGTTAGAATCCCAGCTTCTATGAAGCAACATTTTCTTTTCTTTATCTGAAACAGGTACAAATTCCAGGTCTCAAATCTTTTGCCAGAAGATTTCTTTTAAAGAGAAGTGAATTTGCTGTGTGTGGTCAGCCTTGTGTCTGTGGATTCACACTCAAATAGGTAACTTACATGTGCAAAATGTGAAAAAGGTCCTTTTGGGAAGAGTAAAGATGGGGAGACCTGTAATGAGGCAACTTTCCATTGAAGATGCTCAAGGGCCCTGACCAGGCTTGTGGTGATGGGAAGGAGGAGGAAGGAGTATATGGATAGAGGAGAAATCATGGAACTGGAATGAGCCCAATTTGGTGACTGATCAGATATGAGAGCAGAGATGGTAAAGAGTCTGCTCCCAGAGAGCAACAAACAGTACACTTCCTGTTAAACTGTCAACTAAACAGAACAAAAAAATCAACCTTGGTTGTAGGTAGAGTTTCCCATTTGGCCATGCACTGAGAAGAGGAACAGCAGTATTGAAGTAGACAACGACCATGTCATCTTTTTCCATCCTCCAAGAACCTTCTGCTTTTTATGTGACCATCCTCCATGTTGGCTGTTGCTAGGAGCAGATGTGGTCTCCTCTCCTCCCCTCTCCTCCCATCCCTTCCCCTCCCCTCCCCTCTCTTCTCTTCTCTTCTCTTCTCTTCTCTTCTCTTCTCTTCTCTTCTCTTCTCTTCTCTTCTCTTTTTTCTCCTCTCCTCTCCTCTCCTTTTCTCTTCTTTGAGGTGCTTTGTGGTTTCTTTCTGTCTCTCCCCCATCCCCCCACCTTACAGACACCCCCCACACACACACACACCCTTAGTGTTCATTTATAAGTGGCTCTGCTGGTACATTGCCAAGGTGAAGATTCAGTGTCATTTAGTGGCTCTGCTACTCATTGTCTATATGAATTCACTTCTGGGCCTTGTGAAATGACTAGCTGCTTTATTATGATTCTTCCTTTGACATCCTAGAATCTGCAGTCCATTTCATTTTCATATTTTATTCAGTTTCCACTTTATTCAGAATTTATACTTTCTTCTATTATCTCCTTCATCCCTTAGGACACCATTAAGTGAATGTCCTTCCTATGGATCACATGAGGACGCTGTGATCTTGCTCATTTATTGAGAAGTGTGCAGTCTATTCAATCCTTCTCAAGAAGACTCTCTTTCCATCATACAGACTCCAAGGAACAGTAAATCTCTGGACTTGCCCCGTGATCAAACAGCCACATTACAAGTGTGATGTTTGGGAGTTCTGTCTACCTATTTATATTCATTCCTGGATGAAATATTGCCTCTGTTCGTGTCCCAGGATGAGCCTTGTGGTGGCCATGATGTTTTTGTTTAGCAGGTGATCAGTGTGATAGCTCAGGATGGGTCAAAAACTTTGCAGAAGGAACTCAACTTATAGTTCTTGGGAGAGGTGAGTGCTTTTTTCTTCTTATCCACATCGGGGTAATTCAAGTCAATTCAATGCACTTTTATGAAGCACCTACTCTGTGCCAACACTGAGTCAGGAGGGGGTTTTGAATTCTGGCTTTGCAATTTACCATTTGGGTGATTTTAGACAAGTCAGGTCATCTCTTTGAGCCTCAGTTTCCTCCTATATAAAATAAGAGGGTGGGTTTAAGTGACTTCTGAAAGCCCTGCCAGCTCTAAACTTTTAAAATACTTTTCAGAAGAAAGGCCTTCACCTGAAATAGACTGATTTAAACACACACACACACACACACACACATGCCTCCCTGATTCTTGGCCGTAATCCACAGTTGGAATCCCAACTACCATCTATGAACAGATAGAGCCCATAAGGCATAAGATACAAAGAGTCTGGTGTGGGCAGACAAGGTTCCTGGATAGGTCATTGTTTGCTTCGTAAGCTGATTAAGAGACTTCTCACAGAAACAATAGCATCAGCTCCCTTCTCTGTTGGGCTTCAGGACTGACAAAGCCTTCCTCTCATGACCCCTCACCCGTCCACCTAGGCCACCGATTCCACAGGGATCATCCTCAGATAATTCAATTGTAGAATTTAGAGCTAGGACTTGTAGTCGAATGCCTTCATTTGACAAGTGAGTAAACTGAGGTTCAGAGGCTTTATCCATAGTCACATAGCTAAAAAATGAACCTTCAAACCCAGGTCTTCTGACTCCAAAAGCGGTACCCTTTCCACTGTACCGGTACAGATCTTGGTAATTCCAAAGAGACTGGATTAATTCTGAGGGAAGCGATGTTTTTGAATAATATGTTCACATGGGATGTAAAGTAGGGTAAGGCAGACAAACCCGGGAATGAGAGGAAGATAGCTTTTTAATGATAACAAATGATTTAGCAAAGGCACTGAGCTAATCATTTTGGATTTAGGGACTTTTCTGTAGATGGTGATGAGTGAGATTTGCCAGGGCTAAGGCTGTATCTGTCCTATTTGTATCACCCATCGTGCCCCTTATCCATGGCAGACACTTAAAAGTGTAGAATTTACATAAACATGAATGAGAGTCCAACAGAAAACATGGGTGAATGCTCATGCATGACAGCAGGAATACTCTACTCAAATTCTGCCTTGGACTGGATAGTCAAGGCTCATGAAGATGGCCACACAAGGGGGAGTAATCAATGTGGCAGCATCTTTGATGATGACAATCCATGTAGATGGACTCTCACTAATCCACCCTTTGAAAAATGGGATCAGATGGGCTCTATGATAAGTACCCTAAGTCTAAGCTTATTAGTAAGTAGGTGACAAAAGGGACCCTCAGGAAAGTTGGGTGCACTCTTAGGGAGTCAGGAGCTTGTCAGAGTTTAGGGGGTTATAAGGTGGGGAATAATGCAGGAAGAAAGGGAGCATATGAATTGTATGACCCTGGGCAAATTACTTTCCATTTTGTGCCTCAGTTTCCTCATATGTATAATGAGGGGGTTGGGGCTCCATGACTGCTAAGGTTAATTCCAGCTCTCAATTTATGATCTTGTGCATGCTCAAAATTGTCTTGGCCACTTTGATTGAACTAGCCAGTTAATTTTTTAGTGGGTTGATTCAATCTAACAACCAGTTCAATTTAGTGGAGAAAATATTTAGCAAACTGACTTTTGGCTCATCAATTCACTTAACACAACCAGTGGAATTGTGGGTCCAAATTCTTTCATTATGTCTTCCACCCATAACTTCCTCTCCCCATGGTGGCCATCCTAGTGGAAACTTTTTTTACAGCCTGGATAATCATTAATGGCTTCCTAGTGGCTGATCCACTTTCCCTCTTTCCCCACATCCAACCCACTCTTCACATGGCTGCCCGACTATCCCTTCCTAAGGCTTAGATGTCATTCCACTGAATGTACAAGAATCCTCAGTAGCTCCCAACTGCCTTACTAAGTAAAGTTCAGAGTCTCAGTTTCTTCCCCTGTAAAATGGGAGTAATAATATTTATATGACCTCGCTTCCAGAGTTGCTGTGAGGGAAGCTTTTGATAATCCTTAAACTGCTTTAGAAATGAAAGATGTCATTATATACACATACAAGTGTATTGGGCGGGGGGGACTAGCTGATGCAGGTGGCAGGATTGGGAAAGTGAGCCCAGAGAGGAGCTGAACGAGCATCAGTCTAGAGGAATGATGTATCACTGCCATGTAGCATAGCATAGTGAAAAAGACTGTTTTACTCATTCAAAAGCATGTCCCACTGATGCACAGGAAGAGGAGAAGGAGGGGGAAAATGGGAACAGATCCAGCCCTCCATCCTAAGCCATGACTGAGGCCTCTTTAGGGGAATTCTAAGGTAGGGCTTTTTCTTTTTTTGCAGATTCATGTTTTTGTTTATTGATTTTCAATGCTATGAGAAGTTTAAACAAATCTGTAGATTTTTTTCTCCATACTCTCTTTTTTACTAATTTATTTTTAGTTTTCAACATTTACTTCCATAAGCTTCTGAGTTTTAAATTTTCTCCCCATCCCTCCCTGCCTCCCTCCCTAAGATGGCACGCAATCTGATATAGGCTCTACATATACATTCCTAGTAAACATATTTTCACATTAGTCATGTTGTAAGGAAGAATTAGAACCAATAAAAGGAACCACCAGAAAGAGGAAACGAAACAAAACAGAAGAAAAATAGAGCAAATCGTATGCTTCGATCTGCATGCAAACTCCCTAGTTCTTTCTTTGGATGTGGATAGCATTTTCCATCATGAGACTTTTGGAGATGTCTTAGATCCTTGCATTGGTGAGAAGAGCTAAGTCTATTAAAGTTAGTCATCATACAATGTGGCTGTTACTTTGTACAATGTTCTCCTGGTTCTGCTCACTTCACTCAGCATCAGCTCATATAAGTCCTTTCTGAAGTCTGCCTGCTCATCATTTCTTATAGCACAATAGTATTCCATTACATTCATATACCACAACTTGCTCAGCCATTCCCCAGTTGATGGGCATCCCCTTAATTCCAATTCTTTGCCACCACAGAAAGAGCTGCTCTAAATATTTTTGTACATGTGGATCCTTTTCCCATTTGTATGATCTCTTTTAGATACAGCCCTAGAAGTGCTATTGCTGGGCCATAGGGTATGTACATTTTCATAGCCCTTTGGGCATAGTTCTAAATTGCTCTCCAAAACAGTTGGATCAGTTCACAACTCCACCAACAAATGTATTAATGTTCCAATTTTCCCACATCTCCAACATTTATCATTTTCCTGTTTTGTCATGTTAGCCAACCTGGAACATGTGACATGGTACCTCAAAGTTGTTTTAGTTTGCATTTCTCTAATCAATAGTGATTTAGAGCATTTTTTCATATGACTATAGATAGCTTTAATTTTTTCATCTGAAAACTGCCTGTTCATATACTTTGACCATTTATCAATTGGGGAATGAAGGTAGGGGATTTTCTAAGGGGCTTAGACATCATAACACAATGTTTCTGGGATATTCTTCTATATCCAAGTGTTCAGCTCTGGAACAGCACTCACCGTGACTTAAATCTGTCATGTGCACATAATATTTTGGCAGTAAGATGTAACTCCCGTATGGGGAAATTGTGCCTTGTCTTTCAAAAATAGTTTGGGATCAGAAGACCTGGGCTCAAATTATGGCTCTGGAACTTACGACCTGTGGGAAACAGGCACTGTGATATAATGGAAAAGCTCTGGATTTGGAGACTGGGAGCCTGAATTTAAGTGCTGGCTTTGTCTCCTGTGTTCATAGGAATGCAGAGAGTGGGCATGCTACTCCATGCATGCTTATGGATATATAGTGGCATCTTTCTCCATGAATGGGAAGCACCTAAGGGTACCTACTCATACTCTTAGACACTTGTCTGGGGCACTGAGAGGTTCAGTGACTTGTCCAGAGTCACACAGCCAGCAGGGTCAGAAGTGGGACTTGAATCCAGGCCCTCCTGTCTCTGAAGCCAGCTCTCTATTCAGTATGTTATACTGTTTCCCTAATAACAATAATCATAATAACATTGTAGGGTTACAAAGTGCTTTATAGTCATTATGTTATATGAGCTGTACCCCACCACAATGAAACAGGCAAGAGAGATATTATTATCCCCATTTTACAGGTAAGAGAACTGAGGCTCAAGGAGGTGAGGTGACTGATCCAAGGTCTAGATTTGGAGATTTTGTAAAGGACTCAGACATTGTGTGCCAGAGTATACGTCAAAGTATTTGGCTCTGGAACAAAACTCATTGTGGCAGGTATGTTCCATGACAACAAGGTCACTGTGCTTTGTGTGCTGATGGTTAGACAGGACCCAATGTGGGGGTTCTGAACCCAATCTTATAAAAAGGAGTTTATGTTCAAAGAACCTGTATCCAAATGCCAGTTCTGCCAACCTTTGGATTCTTGGGTGACTTGGGGTGAGTCACATAACCACTCTCTGTGTCTCAGTTGTATCATCTATAAAATAAGGGAATTGGACCAGATAGTCCCTTCCAGGTCAGAATTCTGTGAAAATGCTGACGTTTGTGGAGAAAACATTTAAGAGCTGTGTGAAACATGTTAAATACAACATTGCATTTGCTTGTTGCAACACTGAAATGGTTACTACCATTTTCATTGTTCAGATAAGGAAACTGAGTCTTGGAAGGGCAAAGTAGCTTGCCCAGAGTCATATAGTTAGTATATCTTGCAGGCAGGATTTGAATCTGGGTCTCTCCTGACTCCAGGTAGAAAGCTTTTTCCAATTGACATTACCCTATCTCTCCTGGTTACAAGCTAATGTTTACACTCTAAGAATTCTCTGGAACATTCAGGAACAGCCTAAGTGCTCAAATGGAGAATCATTGAATGAAATTTGGTGCTAGGCATCGGACACCCAGATCCCTGGCACCCAAGGGAATGGCTGGAGGGACGACATAGCTTGATTTTTTTTCCTCTAACATCTACAGCCTTGGGCATTTTCTTGACCCAGAAAGGCATAGGTTTGAACAGTTACTGTGATAGAAATTCAACTTCCGTCCAAGGTTTTTCACACTTTGAAAAAAAATGGGAATTTTTCCTAATTTACAATTATGCTCAATAAGTCATCAGATAAATTTAAAAAAAAACTTTGTGGGGCTGGAATGGGTATTTGTAGAGGTGGAATGAGACAATAAAGGGGGAAAGGAGAAGAAAAGAAATAGGGAAGAATTTATAAGGATTCAATGTAAATGTTAGGTTGGAGAACTAAGGTTCATTGAAAAATCGACTGAAATTTGGTAAATTTATGGAGAATATACAGACAAGAAAAAATACCCCAGAGACAAATCCGTTGGCCCCGCAGCGTGCCTTGATTCTGTCTCTGGCTGTGGAGGAGCTCCTCAGATGGTTTTTGTATCTGGCTGCCCCACAGTGGGACCTGTTAAAGTCTTTGGTGAAGGGACAAAGCTCATTGTGACAAGTAAGTGTTTCAATTATGTTTCCATCAGATAATCCCAGGTGAAAAGTAGGACTCAGTCCCTTTGGGGAAGCAAAAAACTACAGCCACTGAATGTCTGCGAGTTAAGTGGGTTATTTTGCAGTGGGGAGGCTGTGGGTACCTTCCTGAAGTAGTGGCAGTGGAGAAATTTTGTTCTGGAGAGAACGGGTGCAATGGACCAAGGCTCGGGGGAGATGCTAGGCTACTTCGAAGAATGTTCTTCTGTCATTGTTATTGTCATTCTATTTTATTTTTGCAAATGTGCCTGATAAAATTCTCTGAGTAAACACTGTCTAAGGTGCAAACCAACCTTCTCATTTTTATGCTTATGATTTTTCCTCTTATTCCTTTGACTTCACTGTGGCTTCATACTGATTGCTTAAGATTCTATCATATGAAGGAAAAGTTAGGGAAATGTTAGCATCTATTAAAATCTCATTAATAGTAAAAACAAGACTGCATGAAACTAAATATATCACATTTTTACCTACGACTGTTTATGATTTAAGGTTTTCTTTTATTTAAAAGACCATTCATAAAATACCATATCCATAAATTCCTGTCATGCCCATGACTGTGCCAGAGGGATCAGATGTGCTTTGCTTGGCCCCAGGGGCAGAGCTGGAAGCAATGAAAGAAGTTGCTTGCAAAGAGGCCAGCTTGGGCTGGAGGTTGGGAAGAACTTCCTCCTGAGGACTGCCCCAGTGGGAACTAGGTGGAAGTGAGCACCCCTTCATCAAAGAAAGCTGGCTGGTCCCTTGACCGTTCTATTCCAGTGGGAATTCTTTGGGCGGCCGTGGGTTAGTCTACATTTGACATAAATGTAAAAGCCATTCTTAGCTCACAGACCATGCAAAAACAGGCAGGGGTGGTGGGCAGGAGCCACAGTTTGCTGGCCCTAAGCTGAATGGTCATCAAGGTCCCTTTAAGCCAGAACATTCCAGGGATCAATGACTCTGACAATGACGTCAGTGTAAAAGTTGAACTTCGTAGCTTGGCAGTCAGGTGCGATCCATTAACAGAAGTCTCTTGAATATCTTTTTAAAATTGCTGGGAGTCAGGGGACCTGGGTTCAGATCTGTGCCTTATTCCCCTCCTTGTTTGATTTTGAGTAGGTCGTAACCTCTCGGTGCCTTTGTTAACTCATCTATAAAATGGAGGAATTCTAGAGCCAGGGGTTCTAGGCACTGTGAACTTTATACATGCATACACAGATAGAGATATACACATGTATCTATCTGTCTATCTATCTATCTATCTATCTATACGGGTGTGTAGTTATATGTGTGTGTATATATATATATGTATGTATATATGTCTGTGTGTGTATAGTTATCATCATATTTCAATGCACTTAGTTTCCTTGCACTCCTGTGCATTTTATTTTATGTGTCTAAAAGCATTATCCTGAGAAGGGGCCCGTAGACTTCACCAAACTGCTGTCAAAGGGATCCAGAACACAAAAACACAAAAAAATGTTAAGAAATACTGCTCTAGACAATTACTAAGATCCTTTCCAGGTCTAAATTACATAATAATAACAAGAAAGCCGACTTTTATATAGGTAAAAGCTTCTAGTTTATAAAAGCACTTTATACCTTTTAACTCATTTCATCCTTACAGCAATGACGTGACTGTAATCCCTGTTCTACAGATGGGAAAACTGAGGATTAGAGAAATAAAGTGACTTGCCCAAAGTCACACACTTAGTGTCAAAGGCAGAATTTGAACTTGAGTCTCCAGTCCAGGTCCCAAACTCTTTTCCACCTCTACCACACTGACTCTCATGTTACACAGCAGGAATTCCCCAGAGGATTCAGGGACAACCTAACTTCAAATGGGGAAGTGCAAAAAAAAAAAAAAAGTCCCCCAGATCATAGTCACTCTGGAGATTATTCGACCATTGGAAAGTGACTATGTCTTCGGAATTTTTCTAAGTATCCAAGGTGTCATTGGTGTTTTCTTGCCACCCAGAAAGAAAGGGCAGAACATTTACTGTGACTGACATTTGGTTTCCTTTTGAGGTTTTTTAATCTTTGCAAAAGTCGGCATGCTCTCTAACTAATCAAATAAATTAGAAAAAACTGTCACAAAACTAAGAAGAGTATTTTGACAGGAGTAATGAGAGGAATGAGGGTACAAATGGAAGGAAAGAAATAGACATTTACAGACAATCAACCCTAATGTGGAAGTTGGAGAACTAATGTTAATTGAAAATACGGCTGAGATTTGGTCAATGTAGTTTGTGGAACTGGAATGAGTATTTTTAGAGGAAGAATGAGCAAATAAAGGGGGAAAGGAGGAGAAAAGAAATAGGGAAGAATTTATAAGGATTCAATACAAATGCTTAGGTTGGAGAACTAAGGCTCATTGAAAAATTGACTGAGGTTTGGTAAATTTATGGAGAATATACAGACAAGAAAAAAATACCCCAGAGACAAATCCTTTGGCCCCGCAGTGTGCCTTGATTCTGTCTCTGGCTGTGGGGGAGCTCCTCAGATGTTTTTTGTATCTGGCTGCCCCACAGTGGGACCTGTTAAAGTCTTTGATGAAGGGACAAAGCTCATTGTGACAAGTAAGTGTTGCAGTCATGCTTCTATCAGTTTCTAGGCACCCTAAGTATAAAATGAGTTTTGGTCCATTTGGGAAAGCAAAAAACCACAGCCATTGAATGTTAAGTGGGCTATTTCCTAGTGGGGCTGGCTGTGAGGATACAGCTGGAATTGGTGGGAATAGGGAAATCATTCTGTTCTGGAGGGGACGGGTGCACGCAGTAAAGGACCATGGCTCTAGAGAGAGAGCTAGTGCTACTTTGCTGTATCTTTTCATTATTTTAGAATATTGGGAAATGAAACCAACGAACTCCTCTGGATAAAAAAAAAAAAAAAACTAAGGTGAGAATCCAACTTCACATTTAATTAACTGATTCCCCCAGTCCCTTTGACTCTGGTATGGCTTTACAATGTACATGACTCCATGATGTTAAGGAAAGGTGCGGGAAATGGGTAGGTTTCGTTGTTGTTGCAGCATTAAATCAATGAAAACTTCACGAGCATTAAAAACAGCGGTGAGGGGAGCTAAATTCATCACATTTGGCAGGTGACTGCTCAAGATGTGATAACAATAACTTCACTGGATCAGATTCAGGATTAGCAGTAAGTGCTTTGGTGTTTTTGTGTATGTCTCAAGCTAAGGCTCAATTTGAAATCAGAAGACCTTGATTTTGAATTCTGTTTCTGCCACATACTGTGTGACCTTGGGCAACTAATTTCCCCTTGTTAGACCTCAGTTTCCTCATCTATAAAATCATAGGCTTAGGCTAAATGGTTAAGGTTAATGATTAGGCTGAGGTCCCTGGCAGCTCTAAATCTAGGATCCTAATTAACAAGGTCTAAGATAACAATCATTACCTTCCTCTGCTGATTTGACCCAAAAAAATTCCCTCTTCAGTCATGAACACTGTCTGATAATTTAAAAAAAAAATACCACATAGTCTGGATCCATGGAGGGCCACAAATTGACTTAGAAAACTACAAATTAACATTATTTATGTTATGTTATATTTTTATTTATTTTGTAAAACATTTCCCAATTACATTTTCGTCTGGTTTGGCTCACACGGTAGAGTTTTACAATAGTGAGTTTGACATCTCTGGACTGGATGTCTGCCTTATTATATATTTGGAGTTCAAATGGAAAGAATTTTAAGTCATTCTCCAAAGATGTTGATCATTCTTCTATAATTCATCAGATCATTTAGTCTACAAATTATATTTCTCTTGTCAATCTAATACTATGGTTTAGTTATTGCTATTTAGTTATTCTTCAGTCCTTCGTGGGTTCTGTTCATTTCATCGGTGTTCATTGGCCTTCAGACATAGGTTACACTCCCTCCTCAGCTTCCAAAGTCTTCACGAGTTTCTCCAGCCCCTCACCCCCACCTCAGCACCAAATCATCAACTTCTGAAGAGGTTCACTGAGCATAGCTTGGCTGGTTTGGGGATGGTGGACACACAGCTTGTTGCCCATCTCGGAGGAACATACCAGAGCTTGTGATCCATTGACATAAACTTTAAGAAGGCAGATCCCTCCCACATGAGGAGGCTCTTAATGGAAGAATTTAATGAAACACTGGTGAATTCATTGGCTGCTTCTACCCCTCTGGCAGCAGCTCCACTAAGATTCCACATTCAGTCTTAACGATATAGTCAGTTCTCACAAGAAGCCTTCACAGCATCAGATCCATCAGCCTCTTCATAGTGCCAATGTAAGTTATAATTAGAAGGGATCTGGAGCAATCCTCTTGCCAATTGGATAGACAAAACATGGTGGGGTTGGGGATTGGAGGGGAAATTAAGTGATTAAATGTATCTGTATTTGAAAGATGCTGAGATACACAAAAAATTCCCAATTATTAGGTCAATTCAACCCAGGAAAAGGCATGAACAAATCAGCTAGAATTTTTCCAGTGGGAGTCTTCAATAATGTTTTAAACTCACATAAAACTTCAGAAGGTAAAGGCCATTTTGAAAACACCAATAGAATCATTTCTACAAAATGTTTTGGACAAGGCACAATGCATTGTTACTGGTAAATGTATATATGGATATACAAGATAATGATATACAAAATAAAGTCAACCCCTCTTCTGGAAAACAATTACTGTGGGGAAAGAGCATCCTTTATCAACAGAAAGCAACTTGGAAAGTTTAGAATGTTTTTTTTTTTCATGCACTACTTGGCTTCTCAAACTTAGGCTATAATTGATACTTTTGGAAGGAGTATGAAATAATATACTCTTGAGTAACCTAATGATTTTCCTGTGAAAAATTAAGAAAAAATGTAAACTTAGAAACTGAGCAGAATTTTTTTAAATAATATTTTATTTTTTCCCCAATTACATGTAAAAACAATTTTTTAACATTTTTTAAAGTTTTGAATTACAGATTCTAACCCTCCCTTCCTTTCTTCCCCACTCCCCGAGACAGTGAGCAATCTAATACAGGTTATACACGTGCAACTATCTAAAACATTTACATATTAATCATTTTGTATAAGAAATTTGAACAATAGAAAAAGAAAGAAAGTAAAAAATAGTGTGCTTTGGTCTTTATTCAGATAACTTCAATTCTTCCTGGGGAGGTGGATAGCATTTTTCATCATGAGTCCTTTGGGATTGTCTTGATTCATTTTATTGCTGAGAATAGCCAAATCATTCACAGTTCTTCATCATACAATACTGTTTCTATGTACGTTGGTCTCCTGGTTCTGCTCACTTGACTTTGTTTCAGTTCACGTAAGTTTTTCCAGGTTTTTCAGAAATTATCCTATTTGTCATTTCTTACAATACAATAATATTCCACTACATTCATATACCATAACTTGTTCAGCCATTCCCCAATTGATGGGCATCCCCTCAATATTCAATTCTTTGCCACCACAAAAAGAGCCGCTATAAATAGAATTTTAAGAATTTGAAAGCTTCATATTCACGTTCAAAAGTTGCATTCTGATTTATTTCCATAGAACACTGATGTGAAATTCTCTTTGGCAATAACTAATGTGCTTTGTTAAAACTTTCCCAAGTATTTGATCCTGTATAAAATCAAATAAATCAGGTGACATTAGAATTAAGTCTGTAGAGAGAAAAACTGGTTCCTTAGTATTGCCTAGGAAAAAAATATCTGGTTTAATTCTAAAAGAAATTTTTCACAAGCCAGCCAGTTCACAAGAATGGCCCTTTTTAATATCATCTCCCATCCCAAAGGCCAGATTTCCTATGCAATGTACTGTATCGTCAAAACTGTTGAACACCCAGAAATAATGTGTTGAAAGTATTTGAGGGGTTATCATCTGGAAGAGGGCTTCACCCTGTTTTACTGCTTGACTCGCGAGGGCAGAACTGAGTTGGAAAGAGGCAAATTTCTACCCGATATAAGGAAGATCTCTCTAACAATTCAAGCCATCCAAAAGTGGATGGAGCTGGCTTTAGAAGCAGTGGCTGCCTCACCTGGATGACCACTTGAGTATAGCATATAGGGAACATTTTTTTCAGTTTTGGGTTGGACCAGATGACCACTGTGGTCCTTTTCAACTTTGAAATTCCATGAGTCTAAAAAAAATGGTGCCCCAGGAGGCCTAAGGGGCATCTCTCCTCGTCTCAGATAGTATTAAGGTTCAGGATTTTCTTCGACCTGCATTAGATGGCACTAATATTAGTCTTTCAGTTTTCCCAATAATAATCTTTGTGTTCTTTGTTTTTCTCTGTAGATTCTGTTATCAAAAAGAAACCACCAAAGCCCATATTTTTTCTCCCTACTTTGGAGGAGGTGAAGCAGAAAAAATCTGGGACCTACATTTGCCTGCTGGAGGATTTTTTCCCCAATGTTGTTAAAACACATTGGAAAGAAAATGAGAACTCACAGCCTCTGGCTGCACAGCTTGGACCTATCACTATGACCAATGGTTACTATTCACAGGTCAGCTGGCTGACTGTGCAAGAAGAGAACTTGTCTAAAAACCTCACCTACTTCTACCAGCATGAGGATGTGGGCACAGAACCTGTGGCAGTTACTGTTCCTTCAGTTTTGGAACGTATGTACCCGAATCTCACAAGTGGGGAAACAAAGCTCCGCATTTTTCCATATTAGCTTCTCTCTCTCCAAGGGCTTTCCAACAGCAGGATGAAGAATCGACCTCACTGTCAGCCTCCAAAAATCAATCAACAATTATGTATTAAATACAGTATGCCAAGAGCTATTAAGCACTTTGGTTGCAAATTAAAAATAAAAAGAGCCCCTGCCTTCAAAGAGTTTATATTCTAATGGGGGAGATTAGACAGATAGAGACAGAGACACAGAGACTGAGAGACAGAGGGAGAGAGAGAGACAGACTGGAGATGGGGGGTGGGGGAGAGAGAGACACACACACAGCCTAAGAGCCCCAGAGAAGGGTCCGAGGTAGGAGGAGTTATAGAAGAGATGAGGAAAGGAGAGGGGCAGTGCTGGCTATTTCTCTGAATGCTGGCTCAGAATTGTGACTCTTCTTTGGGTTCCAGTGACTTGGTCTTTTAAATGTATTGACTGCTTTGGTGTTCATAGGTGTCCATTTTTTCACTAAGATGTAACCTTCAAAACCAACAAGGAAACCAACCCTGAGTGCCCCTTAGACCAGGAAGCTGCTTTTAATGAAAACATACATAAGGATCCCCAGACAGGTTGTTTTTAATGCATATCATTTGTCACTTCAATGAACTGGCTGACGAAAAGGTCATGAGAAACTTCCTAATAAACAGAGAAATTTAGTAGAAAACCACGTTTGGTTGAAGTTGGTCAAGGGCAACAATTCTGCCAGACCCTTCTTGGTAAATAAAGGGCTTCAGCGTCAGATTTGATTTTAATCTTTTTAATCTGATTTGTACCAGGACAATTTCTTCATTTGTCATTTGTCTTTCATTCTTGTCACTCTGCTCTTCTCCACTTTCCAAGAGTAGAGACACAAAATTCCACATGCGCACCCAGCGCACAGGAAGGTACAATGGGAAGGATGCCAGATTTGCTATCCGAGGACCCAGGTTCAAATCCAGGCTCTGTGACTGGTGACCTTGGACAAGTTGCTTCACTTGTCTGCGCCATAGTTTCCTTGCCTATAAAATAAATGGGTTGGTTTATTGGGGTTCTAATTTTTTTTTGGTTCATGGACCTCTTTGGCAACCTGGTGAAGCCTTTGAACCCCTTCTCAAAATTATGTTGTTAAATACCTGAAATGCATAGGATTACAGAGGACAGCAACTGTGTTGAAATAGACTTATCTTACAAAACAAATTCACAGCGGGCTCCTGTTTTAGATGAATGTTAAGCTTCTCCCACCTCCAAAGCCCTTTATTGCAAGTGGCTCAGCCAGTTTGGTTGCCAAATACTGAAGGATCACTCCAGTGAAGGAAGCATGCTCCAACATTTTCTCAATGAAATGTCAGCTTCATTTGGCCACTCAGCACCCAATCAATGGCAATGTAACAAGGCAATGAATGTTTGTTAATTTTATTTTATTGTTAAATTAGGTTGGTAGGTTAATTTTTAAGGAAAAAAAATCATTTAGTGATCATTAAGAGTGAGAGAAGGTACCCATAGGTTTGCTCCTTGTAAGACTTCCAAAAGTGATTTGATCAGGGATTGTGGGCACAAAGACTGAATAATCCCTGCATTCCACAGGAGCTATGTACACAGATAAGTCAATGCAAGGGACATAAAACATTATGCAAAATCACTTCAAAGAAAAGATTCGTTGGTTCGGTATCATGGAGCCCACGCTAACTGAACCAGAGGCAGTGACTTTCCATTCAAAAAATCAATTGTCTTAATTGCTGAGTCCAATGCTTGAAGGAAGGCACCCAGGCATGGTGTCCTAGCATCTAGCAGAAATTCCATTTACCCAGGAGACAAATGATCTGTTGCTCTGGTTGGGCTAAGTGATCTCCAAACCCTTTTCCAACCCTATGCATAGCACAGTGCCTCGCACATAGTAGGTACTTAATAAATGTTTATGGATTGACTGACTTTACCATTCCCTAAATAAACGAAGTTTCTTTGGTCCAAGCGGTCAGACCATCCATGAGTACAGCTAACACAAGGTCCCTTAATGAGATACCAATTTGTCTGTGATAAAATATTTCCTGCTTGGCACATCAGTACCACCTTGTGTCAAAACCCAACAATGGAACTGAGTACAATGAATGAATGAATGAATGAATGAATGAATGAATGAATGAATGAGAACAGAAAAAACACATTACCTGATAAGCATCTTGCCAGAATCCTGTGGTTTCTCTGAATGGATGTCTTTCTGTTGGCATAGATATATGTGTATAGCTAACTAACTGGAATTTTTTCTGGTTTTCCATCTTTTTCTAGTTTTCAAAAAAAGTTCCCCTTCAGAATCCTGTGAGAAAACTGAAGTCAAGGTTGAAGGTAAGCTTCACATTAGCTTATTTGAAATGCATAGGATTACAGAGGAAAGCAACTGTGTTGAAATAGACTTATCTTACAAAACAAGTTCACAGCAGACTCCTGTTCTACATGAATGTTAAGCTTCTCCCACCTCCAAAGCCCTTTATTGCAAGTGGCTCAGCCAGTGTGGTGGCGTATACTGGTCAAATACTGAAGGATCACTCCAATGAAGGAAGTATGCTCTAGCATTTTCCCAATGAAATGTCAGCTTCAGTTGGCCACTTAGCACCCAACTCCAACAGGAGTTTTTATCACAATCAACTCAACTTCTTACTCCTGGTGACTGGGGGAGGAACGGAAGTTTCCAGGGTCTAGACCAAGACACCCAATGTTGCAGGGAAATGGATGGCTGGCTTGTCTCCTCATCATAATCTGACTGCACAAGCCCTGGTATCTAGGGCTTCTGGGGCCAGAAAGCTTGGAAGTTTTTGACTGATGGGAGCCTAGGAAGCAGCTGGCCTGGGGAGGAAAAAGTCCTAGACCTTTGCCTGAGAATCACCCAAAGTCCTGGTCAACCCCAGAGGCAATAAGACTGAATTGAAGACCTTGTTTCCCAGGTGCAGCACTGACTAGGAGTGTGTGAATATGGCTGAGTCACTGAAGCCCTCTGGGTCTCAGCTTCTTAGTGGAGAAAATGTCAGGATTGTAGTCAGGAAAATGTGCATTCATATCCTGGACACTCCCTAACTGCTTGATGCTTGATGCTTGTCAGGTTGTTTAGATTCTCTGAGTCTCAGTTTCCCCATCTGTACAATGGGAACAATGATACCTGGTCTCACAGGGTTGTCTTTAGGAAAGCATTTTATAAACCTTATTTGCTCTCTGTGTGACATTGGTTAGGTCACTTCCTTTGCTTGGGCCTCCATTTCCTCGTAGTAAAATGGGGGAGAGGATGAACTGAGTGATATCTAAGATCTCTTCCAGATCTAAATCTAGTGAAAAAAATCAGGCTCTATTCACCTTCAAGCACTCATTTATGGGGTGGTGTGAGAAGGTGTCCCATCCCCTCCCCCACTAACCAACTCTGTCACATCTGGCAAGTCACATGGAGTCACAGACCATTGAAGTGGGAAGGGATTCAGGGGTCATCCAGGCCCAGAGACAAGAAGTGACTCAGTCATGCAGCAACATTGCAGAACAAAAGTTTCCGCAGAAATTTGGGCTCAGACTCAACAAAAGCTTCTGGCCAGCATGGGCTGTCTCTGGGGGTACGAGGGCCTTGCTCAGCTCTTGGAGGGACAGACCACAAGTGCCCAATCTAGGCTCGATGGACACTGGTAACAATAACACTGCCTCCCATTGGTACTGTACTTTTGACGTCCCAATGGGTTTTCAGAGCTTTCATCTGGATTGGTCCTCACAACAATCCCATCTGGGCGACAAGACAGCCCCAGAAGAGAGATGAGGGGGAAGTCCGCCGAAGCCCTATCAGGTTCAGCAGCTGGGGGTGGTCCCCAGCTACTGACCTGGCAGGACTATCACTGGAAATGCAAGCTTCTCACTTGTAGTGCTGTCTTCTTCACCCCAGACCTGTGGTTTCTCACTCAAATAGAAACGGGTGGGCTACTCACCCATGCCTAAGGATCTCATTTTGACTTAGTTTCAAGATGTAACATTATCTATGTTTTACCGAATTTTTATTTGCTTTGTTAGATATTTCCCAATTACATTTTAACCTATTTAGGGGGCACCAAGGAGCATTGTGGGCTACAGGCCACAGGTCGGACCGCTCTACCCTAGACCATAGCATTGTGTATTTCTTTCATTCAGAAAAGAACCCCACTCCCATACCATGTGGTCATGCTGTAAGAAATTCCATAGGATTTCAGCAGCAGTCCCTTGGAATGACATAACCCTTTGCCAACTCTGGACAAATCTGTCTTAAGCGAACACATACAACTTCCTAAAGTCTCTGAGGAGAATAATTCACATTTCCATGTGGTTGATATATTTCAGATGGACAATGTGCTTCCTTGCAATAATCCAATGAGGTGAGAAGCAAAGGTATCATTATCCCCATTTTAGAGATGCAGAAGTTAAGGTTCAGAAGAGGTGGAGCTGGCCAGCATCATAAAATGAGGAAGGGGCCTTTAGACCCTGGATCAGGGCCCTTTCCTGGGCCTCAGCTCTTGACTCATGGGCTCTGGTTGGTGAAAACTTAGATTGTCTGGAGCGTTTGCCCTTGGGAGCAGTGGGTTCACCTTGGCTGGGGGTCTTCAGGCAAAGGCTGGATTACCATTTGGTGGGAATGATGCAGATCAAGGTTCTTAATCACTTTGTGTCCCGGTCTCCTTGGACAGGCTGGTGAAGCCTTTAGATCCCTTCTCAGAAGCACGTTTTTAAATGCATAAATTAATTAATAAATAATAGCTAACTGTGCCAGGGACTGTGCTAAGCATTTGACAATTAATATCTCAGTCAATCCTCACAACCACCCTAGGAGGTAGGTACTACTGTTATGCCCATTTTACAGATGAGGAAATTGAGACAGACGGAGGTTAAGTGACTTGCCTATGATCACACTGCTAGTAAATGTATGAGGCTGAGTTACAAAGGAAACCAATTTTATTGAAATGCAGTTATCAATTAAAAAAAAACTAAGTTCATAGTCTCTAAATTAAGAACTCCAATATCTTTCAGATCCCCATTCAAGTAAGTATTGCCTTAGGTGGCCTCTGAGACCCCTTCCATCTCTGACATTGGAAATCTCTAGGAGATCTGGAAGGATGACTCCATTTAGTATTATTATTTTCATTATTAATAATAATAATAGGGGAAGCTAGGTGGTGCAGTGGACAGAGCACCAGCCCTGAAGTCAGGAGGACCTGAATTCAAATCCGGCCTCAGACCAAACACTTGATACTTGCTAGCTGTGTGACCCTGGGCAAGTCACTTAACCCCAGTTGCCTTAAAATAATAATAAATAATAATAATAATAACTACCATTTATATGGTACTTTAAGGTTTATAAAACATGATATAAACACTAGGTTTTTTTTATTATTATCATTATTATTATGCTGTTGTATGCTTCTGAATTAGACCCAGTGAGGAAAAGACAATCCAAGAAATGGTATCATACAAAAGTGTTCTGAGCAAATTTACAAGCACACCAGTAGCCTAGAATATCCTGCTTTCTCCAGTTTTCATTTTTGGTGCTGTCCCCGCCAGAGCCCAGTTTCTCTGGCTTCTGTTTCCAATTCCTTTGCTCCTATATTTCTTAAAGGACCATGTAGCACTAACCAGGCTTTCTCCTTTTAGGGCTCCACGAGCAGCATTTTGCCAACACATCGGCTTTTTATACCTACACCATCCTACTTGCGAAGAGTGCCACCTACTTCATCATTATCCTCTTCTTCCTGTACCAGAAGAGAGTGGCTGGGAGCCAAGGGACAAAGTAGGCGTGCGGAGACGCCCTTCAGCTCTCAGAGAGGGGAGGGTTTGTCTGCGTGTTCTATTTTGTCTTCTGCAGGCGGTGGCCGGCGGCCATATTGTTGGTTCTTCTTATTTCCCTTCTGCTTAGCAACGCAGCTTTGTTGTAACTTGGAAAACGCAAGTTGGTTTCTTTTAATCTGTTGGACAAACAGGAAACTTTAGGTTGTAAGAAATATGTTACTTTGGGTGCTTCGCTCTAGATATCTATGCAATTCCTTATTGATAGACCTCTTCCCAATAAAAACTACTAAAGCTCCCTCCTTTCAGTGCCCATCGTTTCAGTGTGACCTAGTCAGATGCTTCCCAGTGATGGGATGATGATGTCTCACCTCTGTGGAGTACTTTCAAATGTGTAAAGCACTTGACATACATTATTGCCTTGGAGTTTCACAACAGCCCAATGATCGAGGCATTATGGGTCTAATTCACCCCAATTTACAGATGAAGAAACTAAGGCTCCCAGAGCATCAATGACTCACTCACAGTCACATAGCTAGCAAGTGATGGGGGTAGAGTTTGACCTTGTGTCTTCCTATCTCCCAATCTACCCTTCTTTCCTATACTCTGCTTCTTATGAAACTGGAGCTGAGAATTGGCTGGAATGGTCCATCATGATGAGGTTTCTTCCACTTGCTCGTCTGTATCAATCAGGATGCCCATTCATTTGGTTCCTGATGACTTAGTCTCCTCTGGGCACTTCCAGGGCAATGAAGCAGAGGCTTTTCCCTGTGGGTTTCTGAAGGGCACCCGCTAGAAAGTCAGTAGTGAATAAGTGAGTCCTACAGTCATCAAACATTTATTAAGTGCCTACTATGTGCCAGCTCCTGTGCTAAGTGCTGGGGATATAAAGAAAGGTGGGGAAAAACCAAAACCAGATCCTCTCCTTGAGGAGCTCACATTCCATTGGGGAAGACTGTACAAATAAGAAATAAACAGGATAAATGGGAGTTAAGAGAGATCAGGAGGCTTCTTGTAGAAGGTGGGATTTCAGTTGGAACTTGAATCAAAGCCAAGAGGCAGCAATGGAAGGTCAGTATTCTAGGCATGGGGCATGGCTAAGGAAAATGCCCAGTCTAGAGATGGAATGCGTTGTATAAGAAGCAGTCAAGGGGCCACGGTCACTGGATTGCAGAATATATGGGGGAGGAGGGGAACTCCAAGTTTGGGCAAGCCGATCTTCAGCCAGCCTGATTGCAGCATCACATGCGACCCAAAGAGTAAGAATAGTGAATATGCATAATCTCATTTTATCCTAATAACCCTGAGAGGCAGGTGCTATTATTATCATCTATATTTTACAAATAGGAAACTGAGGCAGAGAGTGGGTGACTTGCCCAGAGTCACACTAAGTTTCTCAGGTGGGATTTGAACTGTGGTCTTCCTTCTTCCGGGTCTAGCACTCTATCCACTATGCCACCTAGCTGCTGAGCCCCATTGGTGGCTTATTTCATAGATGATTTAGGATACAGGTTCCCTCTCTCACGGATGGAGGCTGTTAGCTGAATTTTCTTAAATGCATGATGGGAAATTACAAGGATTATCTTCCTTCCAAAATGGCGCCTTCTTTGGAACTGAGTCAAATGAGCTCTGCTGCCTACTCTCTGTGTGACCTGGGGCAGGTCACTCTACTTTCTCTGATTTATCATTTCTAAAATGAGCAGGGGACCAGACAGCCTCCTAGACCCCTTCCAGCTCTAAAGCAGGTCTGCATGGTCCTAACCTCCTTGGGCCTCAGTTTCCTCATCTACAAAGTGAGAGGGTTACACAAGGCAATTTCCAAGGTTCCTTCTGGCTGCAAACGGATCATATGGTGATCCTATAAGTTATTGTAATTGTCTGGGCCTCGGGTTTCTCATTTGCCAAATAGGGGAGGTGCTTGCAGCAACACATCTCGATAGCTCTTCTGGCTCCAAAGTGACAAGCCCGCCATACTTGTATTATTCAGTGACATGAAGTTTTAATATTGAGGGGGTCACTCAATATTAAAGGAAGGTCTATTCATTGTTAATGTGCACAGCACTGAGATGGAGATCCTTGCATGAAATCCAGAGAAGTTAGTTATGAGGCTCGTGCTTTCCAGAGTCTGGTGGCTTGGAAACAACACTCAAAGCCAAACAGACTAGTCAGTCATTCCCCATTCCCAGGATCCCTCTATTTTTAGGGGGGAAATGAAACCTTGGCATTAGACATTTTGCTCCCAAGACATAAGAAAATCACAGGTGGAGCTGAGGTTCCCTAGAGTTGTACAGAAAGTTAAATCGGAGCACAAACTCGACCAAGTCAACATAAATCTTGGTGTCTCCAGCGATGGAACTGAATCCTGAAATTGCTTTCCCTTTAACTCTCATAAGGGCATAGAAGCTTGGAGAGAATTTTCCATGGTCCATTTAAGCCAATGCCTTCCTGCCAGCATCTCCACATACTTTGGGGGAAATTGAGTCACGCTCACATTGAGGTAGGGACCATGAAGTGTTGGGTATGAGCACTGTTCGGTGACTGGGCACAGCAAGTCATGGGATCAGATTTAAAGCTACAAGCAGCCTCAGAGTTCTCAGCTGAACGCCCTTGCTTTATAGATGAGGGAACCAAGACCCAGAGATGGGAGTGATTTGCCCCAGGTCACACAGCTAGTAAGGGACAGAAGTCCTGGTTTGGGCAGCACCTAGTTCTATGACTAGGTCAGTCATGTATCTAGAGCTGGTAGAGCTCATTACTCTTATCTAGTGGATCCTCACTATACAAATGAAATGACTTCCCTTGGTCACAGGGCCAGTGGTAGGGCCTGGGGTTCAAGTCTTCCAGTCCTTTGACCTTAGCTTCCTTCTCTGTATGAAAGTTGACTTGATAGCTAAGGTCCTTCCCTGCCCTAACATTACATGATTGCTATCCTAATGAAGGGTAAAAGAAGCAAATAGTAGCCTTAAAGGTGGTAGAGAATGCTTCTGCAACATGTACATGCAGAAACCCTTAGAAATCTTGGGGTCTAGGGTGCAAGCAAAGTGAGAACACTATCTCTCTGATGCTCTTGAGGACAAAGAGAAAAAGCCCATACTCCTCCATCTGTTACTGGCTCACTTCCCTATTAATTCTCTCTCTGGGTTCAAAGACCATCTAGTAGAGATGAACTGGAATGTCCTCAGAAAATACTTTTGAGAATTCTCATCCACACCATGTTGAGCAATAACGCTTAATTAAAGCTCATGAGTGTGTGTCGGTCACATGTTCATGTTCTCCTTCCCTGTCTCTAAGCTACAGTCAGCCATCATGAGATTCCTGCCATCACATAATCCACATAATGGCACAATAATTTCTTTGCTGGTCTTCTTGCCACCAACAGGCTTTTTAGGAACAAATGCACCTGGCCCCAGATTTGTAAATTTTGCAGGGCAGTAGCTAACACATTGTGGGTATTTAATGAATAAGTGAGGAATCCTATGGAATCTATACATTATATATTTATTATCAGGATAAGAGGAAGAAGGGAAAAGGGAAAGAGGGAAGAAGGAATCAGAAGAAAGCACTTTGGAGCAAATGACACCAACAATTCCAAAGCGTTTTGAAACCAGCATCACATTCCAGAGGAATAGAAGAGCCTCCCATGGAAACCCTCTAAAAGTTCCCATTCATTCTTAAAGGGGCGGTGGGGGGGGGGGGATAAGGAGAGTAGAAAAGAAAAAAAAATCATTTTTTATTTCAGATTTTTAGAGTTGCTAGCTTATGTTTCCACGGGTGCCCATATATTTCCACCCATTTCTCATTCACTTATTGGTGATAAATGAACAGTGAGATAGATGAACATTTTCAATTCAATAAATAGTTATTAAGTACTTACTATGTGCCAAGCACTGTGCTAAGCACACAAATGAACATCATTTTCTTGGGGTTGATTATAAAAGCAGGAGGTAGGGGAAAGGAGAGTCAACCAGTCAGTCCCCTTCCCCAAACCCCTTCCTGCCCCAAACTCTTATTGGGGTTTGGTTCAGGCTTCCGAAGGGGTCGGGGCTGCAGCAGCGGATGTGTGTATCATGGGCTCCTAATACTCCGCTTTGTCTTTGCAGTGTGGTGGCTAGGTGGAAAATGCTTGCGTCAAACGAGCCACTTCCAGTTGGGGACGTGTGACTGGAGGAGGGGTGGGAGTGCTGTGTGACAAAAAAAAAAGGGCAGTTAAACCACAGCTAAGCCTGTACCTTCTTGAGGGCCGCAGCTAGCATCGATAAAAAGCAGCCTGTGTTAAGGGGCCATGCGCGGGGGCTGCGGCTGGCCTCCTCCAGCCTTGCACAATGAGCTAGCTCTGTGGTACCTCCGAGGATGCTAAGAATAGGAATGATGCACATATTAGCAGGAGTCTGATGCAGACAATCAGCGGGCCCTGCAGGAAGCCTTTCCACCCTTCAAAGTAACACCGTGACATGATCGAGCTTACATGTCTCTGTGTGCCCAGGGTTTGTTGAATGAATATTAAATTCACGACAATGTCCAGTCTTTTGGCTTACACTGTGCATTTCCAGTCTGAGTCCTCTTGGATTCCGGTTTTCTTCACCTACTGCAAATGTTGACCTTCATTCATTTCAACAAACATTTAACACGCTCTATTTGCACTGAGTTAGAGGGCAGAGAGGCTGCCTTTGTCAGGAAGGCCTGGGTTCAAGTGCCGCCTCTGACACATATGGGCCGGGTGACTGCGGGCAAAGCTCTGCCCCTTCCTGTGTCCCGGGCTCCTCCGAAATGAGGAGCTGCTGTGGAGGCGCTAGTCGATAGTGGGCATTGGGAGTTTCCTCCCTGAAAATGCCCCGTCTCCCGTCCCTGCGCTGGTACAAGGCTGTGCCAGGACACTGGGGAGGACGCAAAGTTCAAACCCCTCCAGCCAAAGAGCTCGCGTTCTACAGGGAGGAGAAAACATGTGCCCAGTCAGGAAACGCCAGGCAACTGAAGGAGATCACGGCATTGGTACCCGGCGGCCTGCGAAGGAAGGACTCTGCTCTGTGAGGAGGGACCCCGAGCGCATCCTCGGAGGAAGAGAGCGAGCAGGGAGTCGGGAGCAGGCAAGGGGGACGACGTGCAATGGCATCGAGGAGGAAGCTGGACCGCTGAGCAGGCGGCCCCGCCTGGCCTTAACGAGGCAGGATCTGTGCCTGCCCGGCTGCGGCGCCCTCCTGAACGACACCTGCCATCCCGGGCGGCACGCCGTGGCCGCCCCCTCCTCCCTCTCCTCTCTCTGCTCTCCCTCCCTCCCTCCTCTCAGGCACCACGGCCATTTAGACCCCCCCCAACAGTGCTCTGGTAGCCACCTCGGGTGGCGCTGATCCCATCTGTCACTGGGGGGGGAGGGGGTGTACGCTTCCCAACTGGACTGTTTTTAAGATGCTGCAGTTCGTGGGCTGTGTCTCTCCCCTTCTACCCCCACCCAACACTCACATATGTGCACTCACACACACACACACACTCACAAATACACATATCCTTCCTATACACACTTACAA